>NW_027505231.1:0-257178 GCF_021521415.1 Bidens hawaiensis
TAGAGCATCGTGCTTCATGGGCCCTTCAGAGGGTTAATCTTGATTTATCTGTCGCTAAGAGTACACGCTTCCATCAGTTGCACGAGTTGGAGGAGCTCCGGGATCACGCGTATGCGCAGTTATTTAGGTATAAGGAGCGGACGAAGGAACTGCATGATAGAAAAGCTGAAGGGTAATAAGCAGTTCAAGTGTGGGGATAAGGTCTTATTGTATAATTCCCGGTTGAGGTTATTCCCGGGAAAGTTGAAATCCCGATGGTCGGGACCGTTCACGGTTACTGAGGTTTTCCCGTATGGCACGATTGAGATACAAGATCGAAGCGGGAAGTTTAAGGTGAACGGCCATAGACTGAAGCACTACATTAGAGAGCCGAATACTGATCAGACAGTCGAGGTGTTCTACCTTGACTAATTCACCGAGGATTAGTCGTGATGGGTGCATCACTCGGGAGACAGCCCGAGTTGTAGAGTTTGTATTATGATTCCCTTTACTTTTTGTTTTTATTTGTTTTATTTCTATTTATAAAAAAATAAAAATACAAAAAAAAAATAAATATTAAAAAAAAAATCAAAAAAATTAAAAAACACAAAAATATGTTTACTTCTTATGTTTTTGTTCTCTGTTTTGTATGTCGCTACATGCGAGCGAGTATGAGTTGTTAAGGGTATTATTATGCGCATGGTAGCTCTGATGGCGTTTTGGAACTGGTTCACCCGAAGTTGCGGCCGCGAATGAAATGCTACGGTCGTTCGAGTCATAAACAGCTAATGAAGAATTTGCATCTAAACCAGGGGAGTAACCCGTTCTCTATTTTAATTTCTGTTCTTTAAAGTTTTAATTTTATGCTTTACATTTATTTTATATTTTATTTCTTTTCCTTATTCTCATCGAGGACGATTTCGTTCTAAGTGTGGGGATGGGAATTTATTTTACTTAGTTGTAGAAAAAAAAAATTAAACAAGAAAAAAAATAAAAATTTTTCACTCATTTTTCGTTTTCGTACGTTATTCAAGTTTGTTTATGTTGAAAAAAAAATAAAAAAAAAATAAAAAAAATAAAAATTTAAAAAAAAATGTCCCTTGATTTTAGTTTTTTTTTTTGCGTTAAAGTTGGAGATGATGATTTTATTCGGAAATTGGTTTTTCAAACTACTAATAATATGAGATAAATTAAAGAAAACGCATTTAACTTGGGATGTGTCAGTAGGCTCAGCCTTGAAAATGAAAGGGCAAATTTGATAAAACGGTTTAAACGGAAATCTTTTGTGGGTAAAGCGTTTTGTCCGTGGAAAATAAGCAATGAAAGGTCGGGCCATACTCAAGCCTCAAATTTTGGTATGAAAAATGGAAATATCATGAATTTAAAAAATTTTTGAATACGTTATCATATGATTCTTTGTGACACCCGGTAAATTCCCAATCCCTTAAACCAAGTAATCAACCTAAATATTAGGTAATTATGTTTTGTGCGCCATGTTAGTCAGCGCGTGCATTTGTTATGTGCGCCCTGCGCGAGCGCGCCATGTTAGTCAGCGCGTGCATTTGTTATGTGCAACCTGCGCAAGCGCACCATGTTAAGAACCAGCGTGGGCATATGTTATATGCGCCATGCGCGAATGTTTTGGCTTTATGTTTTCATGTACCTCAACGTTATGTTGTCTAATGGGTTGACCATCCCGCATGATGCTAAGGCGGGTGCATCCTAAATCGTTTATGCGCGTGCGGAAGGGAACTAACCTCCCCGCATGGCGGGAACATTGAGAGCTAGTTTGTCTGAAGCTCCAAGATGGAATTGACTTCAACATGACTGATCACTATGTTGAAATACCAAGACCACCTGGAGAATCTACAAATGAAACTCAATGTCCCTAACTGCGAGAAGGTTACGCACCTACCCGCAGCAAAGAAATGTCCTTCACGCAGAAAGCTATGCGCACAAAGTGATACGCACAGAACACTTAGTCTATTCTCCAGACGTAAGGAGATTACTCCCGCCCAAAAGGAAACAGTAGCGTGTTTCAGAGATTTTCCACTTTTTACTGTACACTGACAAAAGTACCTGAAAAAGCACACTGTAACATGAAAAGTCAACTGTCAACCACCCTATTCTCACCAACCCCAGACCTGCATGTCCTGACCAAATCAAATCAAAAATCTTTTATCCACTACTCCACTTTTAAATAAATAATAATAATTTCCATACTTTGTCATCATTACACCTAGATATGAAAAGATTACAATCCCCTAAAGCAAGGGATTGTGTTCCCTTGAGTTTGGCTATAAATATGTAACCTAAATTATCACCCGAACACACTTCAAACTTCTCTCTTAAGAACTGCAAACTTGCACTAATCATCTCCCAAGCATCCGATCCTGTTACTAGGTAAGCCGAGAATATAACCTTGAGATTTACCTTCCAACCCTTATATTCTCCTATTTCTTGATCTTAATATATATACTTCTTGTTATTTAATCGTATTCTAGACCTTCGATTCCGAGGCCAACACCAAGAAAACCCGAATCTCGATTAATCCCTTAACAAGAACCACAGGTGAGTCTCACAGCCCCTATTTTCACTGTTTTCACTATTTTTAAACTGTTTTCGGGGCGAGGGACACGTACTTAAATAATGTTTTATCATGGTATACTTACAAGCTATGCAAGCGATTATGTGTTTAAAGTTATGTTTCATGATGAGCAATGCGAACGGTTATCTATGATTTTTCGATGTTAGTGCACCAGATTCGAGTAAGTGATCACTTTACCATTGGAACTCTAAGGGTAGGGACTGCTGGTTTGATCCGCCCACTCGTAGGGGTCGCACCTCTTACACAGACGAGTGCCTAGTATGGTCATGGGGCAGTACTATGGGTTTGAGCCCGCTCGTAGAGGTCGCTCCTCTTACGCAGACGAGCGCCTTGTTTTCCGGCACAACGTCCGCGCGTAACCCGCGGGACGGTATTACAGTATTATTCGCTCGTAGTGGCAGCGCCACTTACACAGACGAGCACGGCTTTTCAGAAATGTCCACGCGCAACCCGCGGGACGGTATTACTTATTTCGCTCGGAGTGGCAGCGCCACTTACACAGACGAGCACAGCTCCCAGAAATGTTCGCGCGTAACCCGCGGAACGATTTTATCAGAATATGTTGATAGAACTATGTTTTACCAAGCATGTGTTATAATGATGCTATCAGAATTATGTTTCAGAATGATTTTTATCACGATTATGATGCAATACGAATTATCAAGTTACTAAAACTTGTGAACTCACTCAGTTTATACTGATTCAAATGTTTTACGTGTCTTTCAGGAGATAACTAGGTAGCGCATGGAGTCACACTTAGAGCACCTCACGCTGAACATCTAAAACTAGCTTTTTGGAAGATTTTAGTTCTATCCCTTTGATGCGCATGGTTGTTCCCGCCGCGCAAGGGGATATGACAACAGTTTTATACTTGGATGATTTCTGTAATTTTTTTTTAAACAATGTAATGTATTTGTATTAAACATTTCATGCGCAATGAAAATCTTTGAATGTTTGCAATGGCCCGTGCTTAATTATCAATCCCCACTCGCGCGCGCCCGGCTGTTTCCGCCGCTCAGGGCCGGGTTTGACAGATTGGTATCAGAGCACTGGTTATAGCGAACTAGGAAAAGAAGTTTTAACCTAGACTATAACCGTTGGGGAATCGCATGAAATATTTTTCAAAGAAAATATTTTCAAAAGAAACTATACACACACTTAGGAACACGGGTCACACAGTGTCTAGTGAATAAAGATAAAAAAAACATTATGTGCTCAGAGTACATGCGCTAAGTTTGATATATTTTCATTCTCTTTTAAAGCAAGAATGCCTCCAACTAAAGCCAAAGGAATTACCATGACACCCGAGGAACTCGCGGAAATAATCGCGCAAGCAATCGCAACACATGAGGCCAGCAAGGCCGAATCAAGTCAGGGTCGTCAGAATGAGACCCCAGAACCCGAATCAGGAGCCTTGGACAAAGGATGCTCCTACAAGACATTCATGGCCTGTAAGCCTTGGCCATTCAAGGGTACCGAAGGGGCCATTGGGCTCTACAACTGGATTGACAAGATGGAGACAGTTCTCTCCATTAGCGGATGTAGTGAGAACCAGAAGGTCCTTTACGCGACCTGCATGTTCCAAGAAGCAGCTTCATCTTGGTGGAAGCTTCAAGTGAAGACCTTGGGGCGAGAAGTTGCTCTTCACAAAACCTGGGAGGAGCTGAAGGAGATGATGATGAGAAAGTTCTGCTCTCGCGCAGAAATCCAGAGTCTGCAGCAGGAATTCTGGAACCACACCATGGTAGGAACGGATATCGACGCCTACAACAACCGGTTCAACGAGCTTTGCCAGCTGGTGCCAGACATGGCAAACACGGAGGAAAAGAAGATCGAGAGGTATATTTTTGGGTTACCTCCTGTTGTTAGGGTTCCGCTCAACGCCGCAGCGCCTCCAACTTTTGATGAGGCGGGTAGCGCGGGCCATCACCCTTACAAGGGATACGGTCCGTGCGGGTATGTTGACTACGCGCGGAAACGAGCAGCGAACCTCTGACTCCAAGAGGAAATGGAACTCTCACCACCGAGGGTCCGACTCCAAGCAGCCACCGTTCAAGAAGCAGGAAAGCGCAAGGGTTTACGCGATCCAAGCCGCGGAGCCATCAAGGAAAGGATACAGTGGCCCTTACCCATGGTGCAACAAATGCAAGTTTCACCACGAGGGTGAATGCGCGAGCGTCACGTGCGCCAAATGTAACAGGCCAGGGCACAAGACGGTGAATTGCCGTGCTAAAGAAGCTGGAGCCAATGACAACTGCTACGCATGCGGAAAGCCAGGGCATTTCAGTCGGGATTGCCCGCAATGGGGAAACCAAGCTCGCGGGAGAGCTTTTGTGATCGGCGCAGGCGAAGCTAAAGAAGAGCCGAATGTGGTAACCGGTACGTTTTTGCTTAACGGCCATTTTGCATCTGTCTTATTTGATACTGGCGCTGACCTAAGTTTTATATCCGCTGAGTTTAAAGACTCCTTAGGCCTAGCAACCAGTAGGCTAGACACGCCTTATGCTATAGAACTAGCCAATGGTAGGCAGTTATGCGCGAACGAAAGAACTGAACAATGTGTTATAGTCATGGGAGGTCACGGGTTCAATATTAACTTGTTGCCAATAGACTTAGGAAGTTTTGACATTGTGGTAGGTATGGATTGGTTAGTCGAGAACCGCGCGGAAGTTATTTGCCATGAGAAGCAGGTTCGGATCCCACTGTTGAACGGAGAAACCTTGGTAATTCAAGGGGAAAGAAGGGGAGTTGCGACGAAACTGATTTCGTGCCTAAAGGCGCGTAAGTGCCTAAGGAAAGGGTGCTACGCCTTCCTGGCGCATGTCGTAGAGAAGAAAGGAGATGAGCGAAGAATTGAAGACTTACCAGTAGTGCGCGAATTTCCAGAAGTTTTTCCTGAAGATTTGCCCGGATTACCGCCGCCGCGACAAGTAGAGTTTCGTATTGATTTAGTCCCAGGAGCTGCGCCAGTAGCTCGAGCGCCTTATCGACTAGCTCCATCTGAGATGCAAGAGCTATCCAATCAGTTACAGGAACTATTGGATAAGGGTTTCATACGCCCAAGCTTTTCACCTTGGGGAGCTCCAGTACTGTTTGTTAAGAAGAAGGATGGTTCGTTCAGAATGTGTATTGACTACAGGGAGCTGAACAAGCTGACAGTCAAGAATCGGTACCCCTTACCGAGGATTGACGACTTATTTGACCAGTTGCAGGGATCCAGTTATTATTCGAAGATAGATCTACGGTCAGGATACCACCAACTTAGGGTCCATGAGGAAGATGTGCCGAAAACAGCCTTCCGAACTAGATACGGCCATTATGAGTTCTTAGTGATGCCTTTCGGGCTAACTAATGCGCCGGCTGTGTTCATGGATCTGATGAACCGCATGTGCAAACCATACTTGGACAAGTTTGTGATTGTGTTTATAGATGATATTCTGATTTACTCTCGGACCAAGGCCGAGCATGAGCAACACCTGAGATTGATTTTGGAATTGTTGAGGAAAGAAAAGTTGTATGCGAAGTTTTCCAAGTGCGAGTTTTGGCTTAGAGAAGTTCATTTTCTCGGTCACGTTGTAAACGAGAAAGGAATACACGTTGATCCTTCCAAAGTCAAGGCCATCGAAAACTGGGAAGCGCCAAAAACCCCAACTGAGGTGAGGCAATTCCTAGGACTAGCTGGCTACTATCGACGCTTCATTGAGAACTTCTCCAAGATAGCTCTACCTCTGACCGCGCTAACTCAGAAAGACAAGAAGTTTGTTTGGGGCGAAAGTCAGGAAGCAGCGTTTCAAATGTTGAAACAGAAGTTATGTAGTGCGCCAATTTTGTCTCTGCCCGAGGGGACGGATGACATCGTCGTTTACTGCGACGCTTCACATCAAGGACTCGGATGTGTCCTTATGCAGCGAGACAAAGTCATAGCGTATGCCTCACGCCAACTCAAGACCAATGAAAAGAACTACACAACGCATGATCTGGAACTTGGAGCGGTTGTCTTCGCGCTAAAGATTTGGCGCCATTACCTCTATGGTACAAAGTGTATAATCTTTACGGATCACAAGAGCCTTCAGCATATATTTGATCAAAAGGATTTAAACATGAGGCAACGAAGATGGGTGGAGTTGTTGAATGATTATGACTGTGAAATTAAGTACCACCCTGGAAAGGCGAATGTGGTAGCAGACGCGCTAAGTAGGAAGGAGCGAATAAAAACGCTACGAGTCAAGGCTCTAAGGTTGACCATACACGCAGATCTCTCTACCCGCATCCGAGACGCTCAGCAAGAAGCCTTGAAACCAGAGTTTGTTAATAACGAATGCCTTGGGGGTATGATTAAAAGTTTGGAACTTAAAGAGAACGGCAATCTATATTTCGCTAACCGCATATGGGTCCCTCTCAAGGGAGGATTGCGCGAGCAAGTATTTAACGAAGCTCACAAGACGCGGTATTCCGTACATCCTGGCGCAGGCAAGATGTACCAAGATGTTAAAACGCTGTATTGGTGGCCCAATCTTAAAGGCGCCATTGCAACGTATGTCAGTAAATGCCTGACGTGTTCGAAGGTGAAGGCTGAATACCAGAAGCCGTCGGGGTTACTTCAGCAGCCAGAAATTCCTATGTGGAAGTGGGAACAAATCTCTATGGACTTCATCACCAAATTGCCAAGGACACCTGGGGGTTACGACACGATCTGGGTTATTGTGGATCGGCTAACTAAGTCAGCGCACTTCCTGCCGATCAAGGAAACCGATAAGATGGAAAAGTTAGCCCGATTGTATATTCGAGAAGTAGTTTCAAAACATGGAGTCCCAGTGTCCATCATTTCTGATAGAGATAGTCGGTTCACATCAAGGTTTTGGAGATCGTTACAAGGAGCTCTAGGTACTCGCCTTGATATGAGTACAGCTTATCATCCTCAAACGGATGGGCAAAGCGAGCGAACAATCCAGACGTTGGAAGATATGCTGCGCGCGTGCGCAATCGATTTCGGAGGTAGCTGGGATACTCATCTCCCATTGGTTGAATTTTCTTACAACAACAGCTATCACACAAGCCTCAAGGCTGCGCCGTTTGAAGCTTTGTATGGGCGCAAGTGTAGATCCCCACTGTGCTGGGCTGAAGTGGGTGACAAGCAAATGACTGGTCCAGAATTGATCCAAGAAACAACAGACAAGATTTTTCAGATAAGGGATCGCCTTAAGACAGCGCGCGACAGACAGAAGAGCTACGCAGATGTGCGAAGAAAACCATTGGAGTTTCAAGTAGGGGAAAGAGTACTGTTGAAAGTCTCTCCATGGAAAGGAGTCCCCCGTTTCGGCAAGCGAGGAAAGTTAAATCCGCGCTACATTGGACCATTTGAGATCCTGGAAAGGATCGGTCCGGTTGCTTATAAACTCCGTTTACCCGCCGAACTCAGTGGAGTTCATGATACGTTTCATGTGTCCAACCTCAAAAAGTGTTTATCTGATGAAACGTTGATTTTACCGTTGGAAGAGGTTCACATCGACAAACAGCTGCACTTCGTAGAAGAACCTATAGCAGTAACCGATTGGAAAGAACAAAAGTTACGCAGAAGCAGAATTAAGTTAGTAAAGGTCCAATGGAACTCGAGGCGTGGGCCTGAATTCACTTGGGAAAGAGAAGACCAGATGCGTATGAAATACCCACACCTCTTTCAGAGCATGGCTTCTGCCAGCAACGTCTCCTAAATTTCGGGACGAAATTCGTTTAACGAGGGGAGAATGTGACACCCGGTAAATTCCCAATCCCTTAAACCAAGTAATCAACCTAAATATTAGGTAATTATGTTTTGCGCGCCATGTTAGTCAGCGCGTGCATTTGTTATGTGCGCCCTGCGCGAGCGCGCCATGTTAGTCAGCGCGTGCATTTGTTATGTGCAACCTGCGCAAGCACACCATGTTAAGAACCAGCGTGGGCATATGTTATATGCGCCATGCGCGAATGTTTTGGCTTTATGTTTTCATGTACCTCAACGTTATGTTGTCTAATGGGTTGACCATCCTGCATGATGCTAAGGCGGGTGCATCCTAAATCGTTTATGCGCGTGCGGAAGGGAACTAACCTCCCCGCATGGCGGGAACATTGAGAGCTAGTTTGTCTGAAGCTCCAAGATGGAATTGACTTCAACATGACTGATCACTATGTTGAAATACCAAGACCACCTGGAGAATCTACAAATGAAACTCAATGTCCCTAACTGCGAGAAGGTTACGCACCTACCCGCAGCAAAGAAATGTCCTTCACGCAGAAAGCTATGCGCACAAAGTGATACGCACAGAACACTTAGTCTATTCTCCAGACGTAAGGAGATTACTCCCGCCCAAAAGGAAACAGTAGCGTGTTTCAGAGATTTTCCACTTTTTACTGTACACTGACAAAAGTACCTGAAAAAGCACACTGTAACATGAAAAGTCAACTGTCAACCACCCTATTCTCACCAACCCCAGACCTGCATGTCCTGACCAAATCAAATCAAAAATCTTTTATCCACTACTCCACTTTTAAATAAATAATAATAATTTCCATACTTTGTCATCATTACACCTAGATATGAAAAGATTACAATCCCCTAAAGCAAGGGATTGTGTTCCCTTGAGTTTGGCTATAAATATGTAACCTAAATTATCACCCGAACACACTTCAAACTTCTCTCTTAAGAACTGCAAACTTGCACTAATCATCTCCCAAGCATCCGATCCTGTTACTAGGTAAGCCGAGAATATAACCTTGAGATTTACCTTCCAACCCTTATATTCTCCTATTTCTTGATCTTAATATATATACTTCTTGTTATTTAATCGTATTCTAGACCTTCGATTCCGAGGCCAACACCAAGAAAACCCGAATCTCGATTAATCCCTTAACAAGAACCACAGGTGAGTCTCACAGCCCCTATTTTCACTGTTTTCACTATTTTTAAACTGTTTTCGGGGCGAGGGACACGTACTTAAATAATGTTTTATCATGGTATACTTACAAGCTATGCAAGCGATTATGTGTTTAAAGTTATGTTTTATGATGAGCAATGCGAACGGTTATCTATGATTTTTCGATGTTAGTGCACCAGATTCGAGTAAGTGATCACTTTACCATTGGAACTCTAAGGGTAGGGACTGCTGGTTTGATCCGCCCACTCGTAGGGGTCGCACCTCTTACACAGACGAGTGCCTAGTATGGTCATGGGGCAGTACTATGGGTTTGAGCCCGCTCGTAGAGGTCGCTCCTCTTACGCAGACGAGCGCCTTGTTTTCCGGCACAACGTCCGCGCGTAACCCGCGGGACGGTATTACAGTATTATTCGCTCGTAGTGGCAGCGCCACTTACACAGACGAGCACGGCTTTTCAGAAATGTCCACGCGCAACCCGCGGGACGGTATTACTTATTTCGCTCGTAGTGGCAGCGCCACTTACACAGACGAGCACAGCTCCCAGAAATGTTCGCGCGTAACCCGCGGAACGATTTTATCAGAATATGTTGATAGAACTATGTTTTACCAAGCATGTGTTATAATGATGCTATCAGAATTATGTTTCAGAATGATTTTTATCACGATTATGATGCAATACGAATTATCAAGTTACTAAAACTTGTGAACTCACTCAGTTTATACTGATTCAAATGTTTTACGTGTCTTTCAGGAGATAACTAGGTAGCGCATGGAGTCACACTTAGAGCACCTCACGCTGAACATCTAAAACTAGCTTTTTGGAAGATTTTAGTTCTATCCCTTTGATTCGCATGGTTGTTCCCGCCGCGCAAGGGGATATGACAACAGTTTTATACTTGGATGATTTCTGTAATTTTTTTTTAAACAATGTAATGTATTTGTATTAAACATTTCATGCGCAATGAAAATCTTTGAATGTTTGCAATGGCCCGTGCTTAATTATCAATCCCCACTCGCGCGCGCCCGGCTGTTTCCGCCGCTCAGGGCCGGGTGTGACATTCTTGGGTAGGTTTAACGTTAGAGTATGCCGTGTAGCCTGTGATATAAATATTAAAATGCTAGTTTAGTGTTTTACACCTCATCGGCGTATGGTTTTATAACCTTAAATCCTGTATTGATGGGATGCTTCGGGTCCGGAGACCATGGGTCTGTATGCAATCTATTTAGCTGGGTATTCACAATTCCTAAGTGGGGTTGTGGATATTTAAAATAAAGCCAAAGAGCAAACCCTTATAAGTCTATAAACATGATCACAACAGTACGAAAGTACAAATACACTACAGACTTGATCATCCACGCTGTTAGTCATGTGGGGTCCCCTTGCTCGCGTCTCATTACCATTAAGAAACGGACCACAAGGGACACGCTACATGTAAGCCCTACAGATAAAATTTTGCATACTCACCTATGGTTATGGATTTGGGGTATGTCATGTTGTGGGGAGCACTGGCTATAAATAATTGAACCTTAATCATATCTAATGGCTGCTTGGTAGACTTTGATGCTTAAGCTTAGGTGGATAAACAATACCTTTGATCGTCTTAACTATTCATAAATATTGAGCAACAAAGTTTTAATTCTGCTAATTTTGAGGTTTAAGTCAAGTTGGGGTGGTCTGGTTCGGTAAAAGCAGAAAATAAGCGGGTCTTAATTGTGTAAACCACTGAGTATTATTGTCGGATCTTATTTGTCCCGGTAAAGATTAAGGCATGGGTTTAGGTGGACAAAAATATCGGTGATCGCGGTTTTTGCGTTTTTCTGAGCTTTAAAATATAACCTATATGTTTGATTTAACTTTGATTTTCCGATTCTGATCCAACTGCATTAGACTTTTTCAGGGACGAAAAAGGTTTAAGTGTGGGGATGTTTGATGTGTTGTAAAACACATTGACTTTCCGTAGCATTTTTATCATGTTTTAATTGTTTTTAGTTTAATTAATAAGTCTTTTTGGTTTGTTTATGATTGATTTTACAAAGTTGAATGTTTACTTGTAGGTTGTGAAGTTTAGTGGAAAAAAGAGGCAAATTGGAAGAGTTTAGGGGTCTTTTTGGTCAAAGTTTTAAAGTTTAAGCAAGGCCCGGTCCAAGCCCATAAATTAAAAGCCTTATAATATATTATATTAAGATAATATCACATTTAATCAGCGATTATCTCTTCATAATACCCGAAATTCAAAAAACCCTCACCTAAGAACCCTAACTCCGATCGGAAGTTTGCTGCCGCCGGAAAAAGAAGAGAAAAAAGAAGAAGGAAAGGGCGGCTGCTGTCTTGGACGGCTGAGGAAGAAGAAGGAACTCTTGGGCAGCTGCTAGGGTCATCAAACATCCAAAAATCTCAGCCATATTGCTTAGTATACATCCTTAAACTTTGTTTATCTTTCAATAATCCTAACTTTGATTGATTTGGTCTTTTTAATTGAATTGTTTTGCAATTGTTTGATTGTTAGACTTGTTATTGATTAAGTTTGGATCTTGATTGAGTTTTATAATGTTTATGATGATGTTTATGGTGTTTTTATTAAGTGGTTGTGGCTGTCCAAAAGTGATGAGTAGCTAAACTAGTTTGTTCTACTTAGGATAGATGATTGTTGAATGGTTTTAACTTGTTTAATGGATTGTTGATGTTCAAGACTTAAATTATTAACGTAAAGTTTAATTAAACCATGAATTAAATTGTGTGTGATGGCTGTGCTTTGTTTGTAATTACTTATAATCCTCTTGCATTCGTTAATTGAATCGGTTTTGGTTAATTGATTGCTTGTTAAGCTCTTTACTTGGTGTTTTGGGTTTATTTGCGGGGTGATCAACCGTAGGGATAAGTGGGTAATATATCATATAAAATCAGTTAGAATACACCTTCTTTGAGACCGAGAGGTGATAAGAAGTAACATTGTCTCGTTGCTTTTACTTGTTAGAATTAAGACCGCGCGAGAGCGGGTTTTGTCTTGTCAAGTTTGAGTGTTTACGTGCAATTAGTTGGTTTAATTTGGGTTGTGTTAAATTGTTCCTCTATTCTTCGTTGCGTAGTATTCGTCTCCATTAGGATAGTGTGTCGAGGAGACCGAGAGGAGAGTCGTCATTTGAACACGTTAATAATTGTTTGTCCGGTTTGTTCTTTAAAATCAATTAAAATAAGTTAGAGATTGTTAGAGAGACTGAGAGGTAATTTAACTTTCTTAAACGAGTTTTGGTTGTGTCATCTTTTATAACCGGTGTCTTGAATATTTTCAATCCGTTGTCTTGTTATTTCTATCAACATGATTCATTCCTAGGTAGACGTTTTTATTCATTGAATTTAAATCAAAGTTTTCTTAAAGTATTTTGTTAACAGTTTTCTTTTAATTAAGTTAAGTAGTTAAATAAAATCTTAAAAATCAAATAAATATTATTTTGGTAAGTCTTAATTAGAGTTTCGTAATTAAAAACGTTTTCACGTGTCTTTGCGTTCGACATCCGGACTTCCTTGATGCTATACTACTTATGATCGGTACACTTGCCGGTTTTGTGTGGTTTCTATAGGATTTTCGTTTTTATAAATTTAAAGCTTAATTGTGATTCGTTCTTTATTTATATTATACATTTTCACACATCACATTTTATTCCCACATGGTAATTAAACATTTCAATGAAATGGTAATAATCAATTCCATTACTTCGTTCATCTCATTCTCTCGCTCGTTCCATTTCGTCACCCGTTATAGTTTTACTTAATATTTTAATATAGACATGACAATCAATTTGTTTGACGGATAAATAAGTAATAGTGAATCCACCTATAATTTTTGTTGTGGTATACATGAGGTTTCTATTCTTATAATATCTATTTTTTTATCATTCTGTTCACACACGTGTATACAGCACACCCATGGGTTATGTAGGGATTATGAAAAAAAATAAATTTTGACTATTTTTAATCAAAGTTATATAGTTTTATTGAGTTTCGCGTTTAAGCTTATGACAACATCATATTCATTTTCTCCTTTTTTTTAAATTGATTGTATTAGACATTTGTATTTAACTGTAAATGCACATGTGCATATATAGTTGTATATGTATATTGTTATTGTGCTATCAATTTTCGCCCAGACACTTAACGTCATCCACCAGAACATTAGTTAACCTCATAAAAATGAGGGACCTTTTATGTTATTTTAAACTATAAAGGGCTTTTTTTTCCATTTTAACCTATCACTTTTAACTTTTAAGAATGGAAAAAATAAAGATGTCCAAAAGTGAGCATCTTATTGTTGATGCTTCACATATGATATGATATAGGTCTAAGACCATGTGTAGTCAAAGTGCCTCATCTTTGGATATTTTGCGTTATGTGACATCACCGTCAGTAATTAAGAGCTTTGCAAAAAGTGGTGTATTGGGCAAAACGGCTAACTCTCATACAATAATTATATATATTCCCCTCTATTTCCTCCCAACACACAATTTTATCAAAATTCGTGCCATGATAGTGTTTTGTGAGAAACGCTATGTTAAAAACGCCGAAGGAAAAAGCCGGGAGGGGGGGGGGTGCCCCCGGCGTTTCGAAGCCAAAACGGTAAAACGGAGCATGAGTACGCATGGTCTTAGCAAAAAGCCTGAGTTACGTATTTTTATGGGGAAGACAACTTAGTTTCTTTGATTCGGATGATTCAGCTTCTGTTAGAAAAGAAAAGCAAGTTAGTATAACTAAGTGATAGTAAAAAATATCTGAAATTTTGAGAGCAATCCGATATGTAGTGTCAGGCGAAAGGTGTGAATTTTTATTATTTATTTATTTATTTTTGTTTTGCATTATTGTAAAATGCTGGTTTAGTGCCTTTTGAAGTGGTTGCACAATATTGTATGTTTAGAGTTATGTTTTTTTTAATTAAGTTTTGTGTTTTTAATCTAGGGTGCTGATAAATTAGATGTGGCTTAATGATAGAGCATTTATTTTACTAGTAAGAGATAGATGGTTTAAACCTAATTATCATCAATTTATATATTAGATATAAGGGATGATTTTGGCTTGCCAGAGTTCGAGTCCTGATCTCACCCGGTTTTACCGACTCTTCGCTGTCGTGCCGTTTGGCCACTACTAGAAAAAGATATGTTTTTCTACAACCGAATTGTAGGAAATTTGTTGGAAAGTACAGTTTCTAACAATTTTCCAACAAAAAAATTGTTGGAAAAACACATGCTTGAAAATTGTTTTCAACCATTTTCCAACAACTTTTCTTACAAAATTGCTACAAAAACATGTGTTTGTAAACTTCCTACAAATTTCATACAAAAACTGCATAATGTTTATTGGATAATATTATAGCAAAGTTGGAGCTTATTTTTTTTTTGTTAGAAATATGTTGAAACCACTTGTCGTAGGAAATTTGTAGGAAATTTTTGTGAGAAAATGACTAATTTTCTAGTAGTGGGCGGACATGGGGTCGGGTTTTATCCGGGGAATCCCTCAATAGGTGGACCGCTAGGGGCTCCGTCCGTCCGGACTCGTGGCCGGCTCGGGCTATCTTTAGCCAATGAAGATCGCGTACGAAGTACCCAGCGTTACTTAATTGGTCGTTCCAGAAAAAATCTAGGCTGCAGACATTACTACAAATGAAGAGAAAATATGGGAGAAAAATGTTTACTTCTGGTTACTAAAAATGATAGATTAAAAATAAGGGAGAATTCTCAAAATAGTCCTTTTGAAGAGAGAGAAATCGAAAATAGTCCAAAACATTTTCCCTTCCAAAAATAGTCCTTGCAAATCTATCTCTTACGTGAAATTGGTATTCGTGACGTGAGATTTGGTTGACCAGTCACAGAATGACACGTGTAAAGTTAATGATAAAGTTTCATTCAAATCTGTCTCGACCAATATTTTTGTAGCCAAAGTCGTATTCTAAAAAACCATTGTTTTGGAATGAAAGTTGTCCGCCACGTGAGGTTTCAAAAGTCATCGGTTTCCGCGGTATTTTGAAATTCATCGCGTCCGACGCATTTAAGGTGAATTTCGTCTATTTTTGCATAAAAAGACGTGTTGTCAGAAAAGATAGATTTTGTTACAAAGTATGTTAATTCGATAGTTTTTTGATGAAATTTATCTGTATTTGCATAAAAAGAATAGATGTTAGAAAAAGATAATTTTTGATATGAAACTCATGTTTTTTGCATTGAAATTAGAGTTGTCAGATCCGATGAGTTTTGATATGAAACTCATCTTATTCAATGGTTTTAATATGAAAGTTATCATTTTCGTGTGAATTGGGCCTACGTTGTAAGATCCGATGACTTTTGTTACAAATATATTGAACCTGGTGGTTTTTTGAATAAAAACATCTTTTCCGACTTGATTGGGCCCACGTTATCAGATCCGATGAGTTTTATTTGAAGAATATTGGATCTGATGTTTTTTAACTTAAAGTTATGGTCAGCGGTGTGTTTCGTGAATAAATCATCTATGTCGATAAGTTTTATGAGAAACTAGTTTAGATGACCCATGTTACAATGCATTTGTACTATACGACGAAAGTTTTCATATAAATTGGTGTCAAATACAGATTTTTTTAGGAAAATAAGAACTTCAAGTGAATTTTATTAAGAAACATAGATATTACATCAACATAGCAGGTATGCGGGCAACAAGCTGCGCCGCTACCCCCTTTTTGAATTGCAAATCCTAACCTGCTAAAGACATGTCCTGCCCCTTTGGAGTCGACACATTGCTATGCACAACCCGTTGGACCCTGGTTAGGAAACGGATAGCTTCCGGTGCCAAGGAGCCAAAGGTATCAAAAATTTGACCAGAAATTGTATGTTTCCTTTAAAACAATCCGACGAACCCATGAACGATCCTTTAAAATTGTATGACATTATGTTGCCATCATAAAACGATCCGACGAACCCAACACCCATATCAACAACTTCAATCTTATCACCTCTCTTAAATTTCATTGTTCTACAAGAAAGTTTTGTTGAAGTGGGAGAACATTTGAGGAAAATATAATATAACAAGGTTAAAATACAAATTTTTCAGATTTTATAAAACTTTAATGAAAATCAACTCAGGAGATAAAATTCAGAGATAAATTATCGTTTGTTTTAAACTTTTTTTGTAAATTAATCGTTTTTTTAACTTTATTAAAAACCATCGGACAAGACTAAGTTCACTGAAAAAGTATCGTTTTTTTCCAACTTTTTTGAAATTTCACGTAGTTAACAAAATTCATTTGAAATGCGTCTGTGGAGATGAATTTCAAAAAAAACGCGAAAATCATCTTTTTTTGAAACCTCACGTGGCGGACAACTTTCATTCCAAAACAATGGTTTTTCAGAAGACGATTTTGGCTACAAAAATATCGGCCGAGACAGATTTGGATGAAACTATATCGTTAACTTTACACGTGTCAATCTGTGACTGGTCAACCAAATCTCAGGGCACGAATACCAATTTCACGTAGGAGACAGATTTGCAAGGACTATTTTAGGAATGAAAAATGTTTTGGACTATTTTTGATTTATCTCTATTCTGAAGAACTATTTTGGGAATTCTCCCTAAAAAGAATATCTTGACGAAAAATCCCCTCACGTTAGCTAATGATCTGATGGATGAGTTAAAGTCTAGACAAAAATTGAGAGTAAAATAAAACTATTGTGTCAAAAAAGTCTAAATTAAACTATTTGACTAAAATTGATGATTTAAAAAACCATGTGGACCAAAAACGAAGTTCTCTCGATAATTAACTATAAAGCCTTGAAGTCATAAATACTTACAAAAAACAAGCATTGCAAAACCTTCTTTCAATGACAAAAAACTTGTTATTTTTTTATACGTATGGACAATTTATACGAGAATCACAAAGTCTTGTTTCAACTCGCAAGCTAGCTGTTGATTATCCTTTTGTAGGGTAAGAGAAATTATTGCGAGTTAATGACCTTAAGTAGGTGATAGCTTGTGAACATATTTATCAAATCACTTACAGTAATTGCTAGCTGCTAAGGTTTGTCCTATTTGTGGTGTGAAGGAGACTAATCAAAGAAATTAAATGTCCATGTGTATGTGTTTTGTGTTTTGTACACAACCAAATTTAAGTATAGATATTTCGATAACAACAATGACTAAGCATATATTTTAAGTCTTATATCAATAGTCAATGGTTCATAAAAACAACATACAGTAATAACTAATTTTTCGAATGGCTCACCAAGATCAGAAAATATATATAAATTCTTTTTAAATTCACTCAACGTTTATTAGGTCTTTCAATTTTAGAATTTTAAAAATGTTAAATTGAATAAAAAACTTAGCGACTGTAATAGGACATCTATAACCTAATTACTATTTAACAATGTTGTAAAATTAGGTTTACAAGGACGAGTACTTACAAGGTACGTCGCCGAGGCAAGTTTCTTTAATTCCGTCTAGTTACTAATAGTTGACTAAAGGTGGTCAAACTTAGTTAGAAACGCAACTAGTCGGTGAACTTGAGTCGATTCTGGCTTAAAAAATAAAACATAACTCGTATTTATTTAATATTAAAGAACAAATATCATTTTTTTTCTTAATGACTAACAATTTTTAGAATAATTTATTATTTAAAAATGAATTTCTCTTATTTATTGATCTTTACCTATTTTGTTATAAATATTAGTAAATTTATATATTCGACATATATATAATATCCAAAACCTATTTTTCTTTATATTTACCATGCCCGAGTACTCTTCGAGTACTCATCGAGTACCCCGAGTACAACCAACTCACCAGTCGACCGCCTAGAATTCGCCTAACAACTTTTGCAACATTGCTATTTAATGATCAATATTTTAAGTTAACTTAAAATCAGACATAATAGCGGAATAAATAATTTACTAAATAATAACTGTGTTTCTAATCACTCAGCTTACATTAAAATAAAATAATAAATCAATAATAATCTTTAAATGTATAGTAATCAAAATTTATGTGGTTCACTTAGGGGATGTTTGGAAATTAAGTACTAAACCATTACGACCTGATTAAGATGTAACCACAAAATGGTTCATAATATTTATGAAACTAACCTATTAAGGGCCTTATAAACCATTAAAAGATATAACCAAACATACTCTATCTTTAGTTGATTCAGAGATAGCTATATAATAGAATCATTAAAAGGCTAACAAACAACCCTTATATATAATTTCTAACATTTATAAAAACAATTTCATAATAATAAATTCTAATTAAAGTTGAGTGAGTGAGAAGAATGACATGTTTAAGTGATTTAATGATAGAGTTAGAAAACTTGGTTTTGGTTAGTAGCTTGGTATTAAAAATGAGTAGTTTTATACCGAGCATCAGTATCATACCATGTTGACATTTAAACCTAGCATACTAAACAAAAAATATTACTTATGCTTATGTATTAACAATGTAACGAATGTCCCGGTCAACCTAAGTCTAAACAATGTAGTATAAGCTATTTAATGGCGTCAAATCGGTGTAAATAGCAGTTAAAAAAGACGCCACTTAACGGCTTTTCACTATGCCTATAACAACTTGTAACCCCACCATATTTGATATATAAAAAGTGTGTCTGTTAACAACTCTCTCGAAATTTCTCATCTACACATTCGAGTATTTGTATGTTTGCAAAACTTATATTTGGTATCCGAGCAGGTTGCTTCTTCTTAAAACTTGGGAAGTTATATAGAGTAACTAAGGCATGTAAAATATGCATAATACTGGAAAGACGGACAGTGCCGAAACATCTCTAATGGCATCAAGTTTCATTAATAAATCCGTGATCTTTTTGACACAATCAGTGTAAACGATCCTGCATGCCTTTACACATCAATGAAGACGTCGGTTATGACGAATGCTTATAGATGAAATGCCTCGAAACGGGTTTTAGTGGTTGGAAATGTGCATTCATCATAGTTCTTCAACATAATGATTTCATTCACTTGTTGTGGAAACATCTCAAAACATACACATCATTTGTACTCGAAAGTACAAAATCCATACATAAAAAAAGTTTGAATAAACATAACACTAGGATGCCATGTAGCCCTTACTTTTGTGCCAACATTGCCTATTACTAACCATGATGTGCATACTAAAAGTCATCATTACTAAATGAGTTACAATATGAAAAAATATCGGATGGAATTGTGGAAGTAAAATGATTGGAAGAACCAAGCTTGTTACAACTTCAAACAACTAGGACATCAAAATATGAATGAAAAGAACGTGTTCTTAATTATGAATTCATAATTATGGGAAAAAATCATGGTAGTTGGAATTTTACATGGTTTATGTAAGCGCGTATGGCTTATATGTTGCCCCTCCCACATATACGCACAAATTATAAGCTGCATTACATATACACCTTAAACATATGCGTCGGATATGTTCTGTGTGTGTGTATATAGTTTCTTGTTCTTTGTCTTGTGTTATTTTTCATTATGTGATAATAAAGTTTTCTTCCCGGCTTCATTTTTTATATTTCTGTGTTATCGTTTCTTACGATCACATGGTATCAGGGTAAGGTTATTACTCCTGCTCTTCATTTCAAACCGGTTTCTTTCATTTTTTTTGCCGATTTTCTCATCTTCATCTGATCATCTTTAATCATTCTTCTGTTTTGTTCGGGATTTTGATCATTATTTGATCAATTTCATTCGTTTCATTCAATCTCTTTTGAGATTTCATCTCTTTTTCTACCTATTTTCATCTTTCCAAAGTTTTTATCCATTCATTCTTCATAAAAATTTCTCAACATGTCACATTCTTGTTTCTGAAGATTCTCTCAGAGTTTAATATCATCTCTCATTCATTTTCTCTCAAAAACTTTTCATAATCTTCTTGATTAACTTACACGACGTCTAAGTTTAAACTTACACGGCACATAAGTTTCCTTTCTTGCTTCGTATATCTTCCTGAGCGTATATACTTTTATACGACTTATAAGACTGCTACGACGCATAAGTTTGTTTCGTTTTGTTGTGTTTTTCTAATGGCAGCTTTAAACAGTTATGTGGTTCCAAATGCATTGATTCCTCGAATCTTCTTTATTTTCACCCTTCTAATTATCCAGTATGTTCCTCCTTTCCAAATTCTTTGACCGTACTGGTTTTGGAGCTTGGAAAAAAGCAATGACGGTTGCTCTTTCAGCTATAAACAAGCTCGGCTTCATCAACAACACTGTAACCATGCCGATTAACGAATCCCATCTTGCATTTTGGAACGTTGCAATGCTATGGTGATATCACGGATTCTGAATACTATTGCTCATGATATTTGTGATATTCGAAAGGCCAATAAAAAACATTTATAAAATTACCTCTACTAGCAATGGCAAGTAAGGTGTCGAATCCTCATGGAGTCTGCGTAAAGTGCTGGTTCAGTTTAATGCTTTTACTTAATTTTAATATGGCGGATAAACGATGTCAAGTGGTTTAAAAGTGATTCGTAAAAAAAAATAACATGTAAATAACCAATCTCCAGGTTTCAAGTTTTGAAGCAAGTTAGACAATTAATAAAACCTATTTGAAAAAATCTTTATTTAGATAAGTAAACCAAAAGACTTAATATTTGGCTATGCTAAATGTCATAACTTAATCCAAATGATTGACACATCTTAGTAAAGATCTATTTGATTATCATTTTTATGGTTTGATACACAAAATCAATACTACTGTTAATGATGAACGGGTCAATGATGAAAAGAACTCGATCCTAATTGTTGATGACCTCAATTCAATTAACTGATAAAAGATGAAGCATTCAAATACTAGAAAATTGTTTAAGCACACAAACAAATATAAAGAATTAATCAACCGAATGATTAACCAAATCCAGATCCAAAGTTAAGGTTTAGAATACCAAAAATCCAAAATACAACTCAACGCAACGCCCGGAGATGGTTATGAAGTCTTTAGCCTTGCATCTTGATTTGGAATATCTTGATTATGATGTTGGATGATGATTGCATGAATGATTATAGTGATTAGGAGATGATATGATGGTGAAAGATAGCCTCCAAAACACCCATATGTGGTAGAGAATAAAAGATGAGTGACCCTAGGGTTTTTGCCTCTTAAATATGGAAGAAAAACAGCCCAAAACAAGAAACCCGTTGGACCTGGCCGTAGCCTACGGCCAGGCCACCGTAGCTTACAGCGGGTACGTAGGCTACGACCCTTGGTCCCTGCCTTACGGCTCCATTTGGCGTAGGCTACAGTCTGAAACATGTAGCTACGACTGCTTCAATGCCAAACGCCTCACTTTCGTTTTCCTCAACTTTTGTCACACCCCAACCTACGGCGGAAATGCCGGGGCGCGAACTGATTGTCACAGCTCTCAAGGTACTATCATGCAATATTTAAATGACAATATCTATTAATTGAATTCAATTATCAAATAAATCAAATTACAAACAAGTACATAATTTATACAACAATACAAATTTTATACTTCTTGATTAAAATATTCTTCTAACTAAAGTCTTCACTAAGTCTTCACCAACCTGCATATGCGTATAAAATAGAATTTTGTCAACAACACATGTTGAGTGAGCAACACACCAGTTTAGTTGTACATATAGTATATATAATAAAATACGTAGCTGCAACAAGTCATATGAGAATAACAAATTAACCAAATAAACAAGTATAACTGAGATGTCGAGAAGCACAAAGGCTAACGACTGGCGTATGATCATACTAGACTGAGATTATGTTGGACCTCTCCGAATGCGAAAGCATACAAAGCAAATACGCACATAAACAAGTAAGGTATAAGTTGTTAACACATAAGAAAAAGTTGCAGTTTTGAGTATAAGTATGTATAAGAAATATTATTTACGCATATGTCCCCAAAACATTGAAAGCGGTAAAGTAGGGGAATGTGGTACTCACCTCAAAGACGAACAAAAGTGATTAAGCTAATGAGAAGGCGGGAAAAATCACACGCGAATGTTAAAGCCTAAAAGAAACGAGATTAACGGAAACGCTTAAGTAAAGTACAAGATTTATTACGACGACTAGATAAACAATGTTAAGTTAATATTATAATAATATAATATTATATTTAGATTTATAAAATAAAATAATTAATTAAATTAACAAAACACATCTTGAAAAATATTACTTTTATTCCTATAAATATAAATATATAGATAGTTTACTTGATTTTTATATATAAATATTAGATTTTAAGTTAATATATATTTATATATATATATACATAAATGATTATGTACGTATATCACGAACGAAAACATGGGTTAAACGAGTATTATAAAGTCGGTTTTCATAAAAATGGTTTTACTTAGATATTATTATTAATAATATAATTATTAATGATTTAAAAAGAATTAAATAAAAAAATTATCTAAAAACACGGGGTGCAGGGGGTCGAACCTGCGACCTGCCCCCGTAAACTTGTGTCTAACCTGCTGGGCTAACCGGCATCTTGCATCAAAAACCAGTTTCGAATTTTAATATACACGAGCAGAAAGACAACCTATTGACATAAACCCTAGCCAAATCAATTTGGTTAAATCCCGAAATAATTAAACAAACCATGATAGGGCTTTTGCTAAGCATCAAATCGCGATTCTAATTGTGCATTCAATTACCTTGTATGACGAACAGAGGTAGGGTAATCGAGGGTAACAGTGGCCGGCGTTGATGAAGAGAAGAACGAGATATAAACCAGTATGTTAATCAAATTAAATAAGGGGCAAACGTCGGCTACAATGTATGGAATGAATCATGTAAATTAATTGCATTATAACAAACGATTTCGTGTTCAACAAGTTAATACGAGTGTCGGTTTGAATAAAAAAATAAATACGGATCATTAACCATATAATTAGCTCGTTTAGGGTGTCGGTTAGGCCGCTATAGAAATATGTAAACGATTTCCTAGATCATAACTTGATTATAAAAGGATTTTGTTAGCTAAATTTGATGATTACTAGCTTCGGGTACAAGAAAATGTAAACGAATACGGGTATGGGTAAACGGGTGGATATGGGTAAATGGATTATGATAAGAAATTTGCACTTTAGCCCCTGGATTAAGAAGGTGTAAACAGTTTTTGCAAAAGTTTAGTTTTAAGGTTAAAAATTGTAATATTAAGAAAGTTATATTTTATAATAATCATAATATATTAATAATTAATCTCCCCGATAAACGAAACATTTAGATAAATAATCCGAACATCGAAACAAGTCGGGTATATAATAAAAATATAAAGTCCGGAAAACCCGTGTTGTTACAGTCTCCCCTACTTTAGGGAATTTCTTCCCGAAATTAAGGAATACCACCGAAATTAAGGAATACCATAACAACAACCTTAACTAAAAATACATAAGATTTAAAATTAAAATCATTATACAGAACTTTGGATAGTTGAAGTAACGCTCCAAATGGAAATCTGATAGGGGCACTTATATATAGGATGTACCAGCGGCGTATCCACTATCCTGAATAAACAGGTGGCCTTGATGCCTAAAGCCAGTCGACCATCCTGAAAAAATCTTGAACCATCTCGTGTGGCTATTGAACCGTATCATGTTGTGGCTGCCCCGAAGAACTTCCAACCAACCCACCTCCAACTATACCCCTTCGTGCCACCTGACCCCAACCCCCAGCAACAAACTCATATGGTTCCTTAATCACATTCTCCCCATCACTATTTTTCAACGCCCTCATTTGTGTATGAGTGTCAAAGTTTTGTACAATCACATATTCCCCCCTCTCATGGTAAGTCAACCCCTCTTTATACAATATCTCCTTATCAAATGGGGTGTGAACCTTTTCAACCGTGGGCGTATCCGCTCTAATAGCTCATTTTTCCTTCAACAACGCCGTAATCAGTCTACAATGGGGTATAGTTAATTTCGCATGGGTTTCCCTTGCCAACCAAATGTTCATCATGACCAAATATCTAAAGAAATCCTCGGTTCTCCCTTCACCAAAGCATTCAACACCGGGATATCCCATTTTCGAATACTTGTCCGATCACCTCGCCTTGACATGACATTATGAACTACCAAACTTTACAATAATCTCACATGCATTTTCAAATTGTTCCGAATCATCGTATGAGCAGCCCACGATTTGAATAGCTCAAGTTTCATTCTCTCATACGTGGGATGTTTATCCGGACTCTCGTACAAATCATCTTCCAAAGGAAGCACGTACTCCGATGATGTTTTTGAGTCAAATGGTGCTATACGGCGCAAGGTTTCCATTGACATCACCACCTCTTTGTTATTTGTTTTCCCAATCAATCTCATCAATTTTGGCGGATTATTTCCCCAATCAACTTGTAAAGAAACAACCCATTCCTGAATGGTCTCCATGTAAAGTTCCCTACTCTCTCCATCATAACACTTCAAAGTTGCCTCCCAACCAAATTCCTCAACATAGTCACAATACCAAATGGCTTCATATAACTTCTTGTCACCTGTTTCTCATAAATAAACCCATCTCTCTTTTATTTCGATTTAGCCATTTCATCATTATATAACTCTGCTTGTCAAAGTGGATCCATAACTGACAGAGGACCCCCTCCCCATATCGGCTTAAGGGGAGGTGCCATTCCCTTATCTTCGTATTGGTCTTGCATAGGTTCCTCCTCATCCTCATCATCACGTAGAATCAATCTTCGTTTAGGCAAAGGAGGTGGCTCGCCCAACAAGGAAGCAACCTTTCTTTTGTTTGTTGGCGGGTTCTTCATCGTGTCGTTAGTTCTTCCCATCCTACACAATCACACAAACAACAATGCAAGTCAACCGGTGTATCCAGAATAACACCAACATGAAACCTCCCTACATTTGTTGTTGGTTATGGGTATATGACTTGCCACACCAATGCTTAACATTACCACTTCAAACTTCAACTTTCAAAGTCTTTAATATATTTATTTAAACACAAAACCTTATCAACACCTTAATGTTATTAATACACATCCGAATTATTATCAACTTTCATCTTTAAAAATTCAACAAGTCATCATAACCATCCAGTTATAACCAATGTTATTCCCATTCCAAATTCCCAATAAAGGCTAGCAAACAAGCATGGAAGAATCAATCACATAACAATCCCTAACCTCATTCACAATCCATAATGTAAAAATTGAAACTTTATCAACATACTTCATTAATCTTCAAGCAAAACTAATAAAGTACATACCTTTAATGATGAAAGAAGTTGCAACAAGCTTCAATTACAATAATAATCACTTAATTTTGAAAAACCCCAAAATTGGTTCTTAGGATTCGTCACTCTCCACCACGAATCCAGAAAAATCGAGAAGGAATTCTGAAAACCGACACCACACGTGAATTCCACTAGTAAAAGTAGTGAGATTAAAGCCCATAATCAAAGGATTTTGTGAAGAACTGAAGAAGTTAGTGAATTGGAAAGAAGGGTTTGGTGGGTTTTAGAGAAGAAGAAGAAGAATGAAAGAGATGAAGATCTTGTAGGGAAAATTAGTTTGTTGGGTTTTGTGGTTAATATTCTTACTTAAAATAAAATATACATATATTTTTAACTGAACCCGCCCGTAGGCTATGGGATAACCACCGTAGCCTACGATGGTCTAACACTCCAAATCTGCCATAAGGCAGAGACTGCTTCCAATAACCTACGCATGGCCTTAGGCTGCGGTCGTTCCGCCGTAGCTTACGGTCGAGCTTTAGAATTTTTTTTCTTTTTTTTAACGAAAGAATGACCGAATTTTCTCTTGATAAGGGTTGAATTTAAAGTCTATAGCTCAACGTTACAAGGCTCTTAACAGTCGGCTGAATATATCGGCGCGGTAGCTATAAAGCTCACCACTGACTCATGTACGCTCTTATTTAAATCCTCGTCTTCCAAATACGGTTTTAACCAATGCCCATTAACTACCAATCGTAGATGACTGATGTGCTAAAAGTAGTCAAATAATTTTTTAACTAAAATATACTAATCTAGACACTAAGTAGTAATTCTAGACTCTTAAACTTAACTTAAACTACTAACAGGTAAGTGTACCGGTCGACTCTAGTATAGCTAAGTAAGTCCGGATATCGAACCCATGAGACTACTTAAATTACATAACTAGTTAATTAGACTCGACTAAATGACACGAATATTTAAATATTATTATTAAATGGGGGGTTTTTAAACTAAATTATATTAAACTAATAAAATAAACTAATTAATATAAGACACTTAATGAAACACAAGACAAGCAAGTTTGACTGATTCAGATGATAATGAAAACCACCTATGCTAGAATCCCCAAAGTTTTAGCTATCAAATAGTTGGAAAATAATAGTTATGGAACTGGGATCGTAAAATACATACCTAAAACAAAACCCGAACATGACCCCTGACCCTTCTCAAGAAGACACCTATGAGCTTCTAATAAGTTTTAAGACACACCAGTTTTATAAATTAAACTCCTTTACCGTTATCTAATTAATTTTTGAAAGGGTACCTTTATAGTAAAATCCTACCATATAGCGCAGAAATTAAAGGTAATTTAATAAACTCAATTGAATCGCTACACCAGGTTAATTAATCAAACCTCACGAACTCCTCACGAAGAACTAAATCTGACAATCTTAATCAACAAAGATCTAACAATAACCAATCACCTTACAGCTTTCTAGGTTAGCATCACACTTTTATTTGTTTGACTAATAATATTATTCCTATGGTTTTATTGCAAATCTATCATAAACTAGTCAAGTACGCACAATAAATAACCTAACAAAATCAAGTGCACATAAGCATCAATCAAGTAAAATCAAATAGTTTACTGAATCATAAAACCATAACGAAAAGAAACAAGCAAACTAAAATCAAAACATCAACGATGATTCATCATAAGCCTAGGCATTCTATAATGTTTAGCCTAGCATCTTAAAATCAAACAAACCAATGATAAAAGAAATCATGGTGAAAAATAGTAGAAACGAAAGATTTAAAGAGATAAAACCCGTACTCTTCGTTCTTGAACAAGTAGCACTTCACCGGGTGATTCCTTGCCTTCAAGAAACTCCAAATTCGTCTGGTGACTGAAAGGTATTTTCTAGGTTAAGGTTAAGGGGGTTTATATAGTGAAACAAGGCCCAAAACTTGACAAAAAAGAGTAAACTATTTGGAATTTGATGGTGGCGCCATCCGCGACCAGGTATGCCCCCTGGCCGCGCGGCGCGACGTACTCTAAGGGGGGGGGGGGGTCAGACCGGCTGGTCTGACCGGTTCTCCTTCTGGTTCATTTCCTGATGCGTTCCGACTTCTCGTTTTGGCTTGACTCGTTTTTCGCCCTTTTTGACCACGATCCACTACCGGAACCTACAAAACACAATAATGTTTGCAGTATACAAATCTTAACTAAAAACGAAAATAACTACTTATAAATTAAATAAAATATACAAAGGAAACATATATATTTAGCATTATATCAATGATCATCAAAGTCTTCAATTTCGACCTCTCCAAACTGGCCGACACGCTTTACTTGATACGGTCCCATCCACTTACTTTTCAACTTGCCCACGAAAAGTTTTGCTCTCGAGTTGTATAACCAGACTTGCTGTCCTTCTTCAAACGTGTTTCACTTTATCTTGGCATCATGTACTCGCTTCATCCTATCTTTATATGCCGACGCGCATTCATAAGCTTCATCCCGCAGCTCCTCCACCTCGTATATGTTCAATTTCCTTTATTTTCCTGCACACTCATAATCTAAATTAAAACAACCCATAATGCACGATTGGCAAGTTTTATAGGTAAATGACATCCTTTCCCATAAACCAACCGATAAAAGGTGGTTCCGATAGACGTTTTAAAAAGCAGTTCGGTGAACCCATAAAGCATCATTTAATTTAGTTGTCCAATCTTTTCGATCGGGCATTACCGTCTTTTGTAAAATTTTTAATTTGCCTATTAGATACCTCCACTTGACCACAAGTCTAAGGATAATAAGGTGTGGCAATTCGATGGTTTGCTCCATACCATTTAAGTAATTTGCCAAAATTTAAGTTTTTAAAATGTGAGTCCCCATCCCTTATTATAATGCGGGGGACACCAAATCTAGAAAAAATATATGTTTGGAAAAATTTACAAACAACAGCATGGTCGCCTGTTTTGGTGGCGATTGCTTCAACCCATTTCAAAACATAATCAACCGCCACCAAAATATAATAATTCCCGAAGAAATTTAGGAACATGCCCATAAAATCAATCCCCCAAACATCAAAGATATCAACAACGAGGATTGGTTGCATGGGCATCTTTTAAGCACACAAACAATTAACTGATAAACGATTAAGCATTCAAATACAAGAAAACTGTTTAAGCACACAAAAAATATAAATAATTGATCATCCGAATGATTAACCAAATCCAAATCCAAAGTTAAGGTTTAGAATTCCAAAATTCCAAAATACAACTCAACCCTACGCCCGGAGATGGTTATGAAGTCTTTAGCTTTGCATCTTGATCTTGAATATTTTAATTATGACGTTGGAAGATGATTGCATGAATGATTATGGTGATTAGGAGATGATATGATGGTGAAAGATAGCCTCCAAAACACCCCTATGTGGTAGAGAATAAAAAATGATCGACCCTAGGATTTTTGCCTCTTAAATTTTTTTTAATACAAATAATCCTTTTTATTAACATTTAACACCAACCAAACTACATCTGGATAATGGGTAAGCGAGCAACAAGCTGTGCTGCTATCCCCTTTTGGATCGCAAAGCCTATTCTACTAAATATAAATCCTTGGTTCCTCGGGCTCTGCGAGTCACTGTGGACCACCTTCAAGACCCGTTCCAAGAAGCGAACCGCCTCGGGAGCTAGAGATCCAAATGTGTCCAAGGAAAATGGAATGAACACGTGCTGATTCTCCAAACACGCTGCCTCATGCTTAGCAACCTTCCTAGATTCCGCCCTCAAAATTGCCTGTCTCGGAACGAAACCACTGTCTCTCAGCCCCACCAACGGGGACACCCCAGTGAGGTCGACACATGCATGCTTACCCCCTGCCCATCCAAACACAAGAACGTCCGCATGCCTCTTAAATATGAAAGAGAAATTACCCAAAACAAGAAACCCGTTAGACATGTTCGTAACCTACGGCAAGGCCACCATAGCTTACGGCAGGCCCGTAGGCTATGGCCCTTGGTCCCTGCCTTAGGGCTCCCATTTGGTCATAGGCTACGGTCTGAACCCTGTAGCCTATGGATGCTTCAATGCAAAACGCCTCAATTTTTGTTGTCCTCATGTTTTGATCGTTCGGTTAAGCTCTCGATCACTCCTCTTCTTATAATCTTGATTTCTTCATCCTTAAACACTTCAAATTAACTCTGTTAAGCTCCGCACACGTGTAAACATAAAACACTCAAAGTACTCGAGTCGATGCATTCAAACAATTAAAACACATGAGATTACACACTATAAACACATGTTTTCACCCACACATCAGTATTGTGAAACTGCTCAGATTCTTTGGATTGAGCTTTATTCTCGTTATGGACAGGGAAATGGTGCTAAGATTTATTCATTACAAAAGAACTTTTTTCCAAATCACTCAGGCTAGTAGTGATATTGCTACTTACTTTGCTAATATGAAGTCGGATTCGGATGAGTTGAATGCAATTATTACTATTCCTTCATGCACTTGTGTTGGTGCATGATGCCAGTAGTTCATTCATCTCGTGTCTATTGCGTCTGTAATCGTTACATTGTTCTTATGTTTTGTTGAACGTGTTAGTACAGCTTATGTTTTGGCGAAATTGTTAAGTGTCGAAGTTAGGGACAAATTCGCCTAGGGTGTTAGGCGAAGTTGTCGTTTAATATAAACCTAACTTCGGCCGTTTTCTTATATATACTTCTGGCAGCTTTTGGTTTGTAACTAGACGTGATACTTGTTTGGTGTTTTTGGTTCTCTACATCGTGATATAACAAGTAATCATTTGTGTTTACGTGTTTTGGTGTCATTTATGTATTGCTCGTGTAAAGACTCGTATCGTATACATAGGGGATTCCGCACCCTCGTGCTATGAGATACTTCTGTGTAGATCCGGCTAGGAATCTACAATTGGTATTAGAGCATTTGCTTGTGATTGTGTGGTTCGGTATTATCACACGAGTGTTAAGATTATTCCGTTATACTTTTCGCGGAATCGTTTTACGTAAAAACACCGTTCTCTTGTCCGTTTCTCAACAATAACCTCCTAATCGCATACCTTGTTACTATTACAACTATCGAAATCAAAGATTCAGCCTAACAAATCATAGAAGATCTTCCAGTGAAGTTGCCGTCAAGTGAAACTAGGGCTTCGGCGAAGATATAGCATCAGCGAAGTTAGGGGACTACGAAGTTGTTTGATAGCGTAGTTAATCAGTGAATTAAAGACTTAGCGAACTTAGCTTGTTCATATAACTTCGCCAGAAGCGAAGTTACTGTGTTGGCGAAGTTACCGTAACTTCGCTATCCACTGTTCACAAAATACTTTCTGAATTAGTTTCAGATCTCATTTTGGTTGAGTATGACTTCGATAAACATCACTGACTGGTAAAAATGGAAGTTGAAGCTGTCTCAATGACTAAAGCTCCAAAGCTACTTAAAGGAACTGATTTTTTTGCGTGAAAAGACAGATTTGAGAAGTATGTGAAGTATCAAGATGCAAAGATGTGGGTCTGTATTCAGGATGGATATATTCCACCGACAACTGAGTTCGAAGGTCGTGAGAAACTAAAGAAGTATAATAAGATGGAGGATGATGAAAAGAAAATGTACGAAGCAGAAAGTAAAGCACTAGCCACCATAACCATGGCACTACCTCAAGAGATTCTACACACTTTCAAAAAGTACAAGTATGCTAGAGAATTGTGGGAAGCATTAGAGAACCGCTACGAAGGTAATGTCGGGATTCGTAACTCCAAGACAAAGTTGTTGAAAACTCAATTCTCTGTATTCAAGTATCGTAAAAATGAATCTCTTGATAACATCATCACACGATACTATCACTTAATGACTGAGTTGGATAACTACTCCATAGAGTACACGGAGAATGAGATTGTGGAAAAACTTCTTGATGCTCTCCCACCAAAATGGGAGATGAATACAATTCTGATGAGAGAAGATAAAGAATTTGATACTTTTGACTTGGAGAAGGTGGTTAACAAGTTACGCAATTATGAGCTTAATATGGTACGAAAAGAGACGCCTAATGATCAGGTTCAGGATCCGGGAATGTATGGTGCAAAAGGCTCTCCAAACTCAAATTCTAAAGCAGAATCGACCGCCTATTACTCAGGTGGAGAACCAAACTCCACTCAAGATGGTCATGTGGTGATGAATATGGATGGAGACGTATGCTTTGTAGCTGGTGGAAGTAGTTCTTCAAAACCTCAATCCTCATTTGGTAACTCCTCCACCAGTTCTTCTAGTATGAATTACTCAAAGATGCCTATGAGTGTGAAATCTGCTGAACAACAATTCGCTCTTTATGCCTCTTTCATTGCTTCTTATGAGAATTACATCAAAGGAAAGATAGTCGACCCTGCAACCTTGGATGAGGACTATGATCAGATAGATGCTGATGACATGGAAGAAATGGATCTGCAGTGGCAAAGGGAAATGATAGTAAGAAGGGTGAAAGGTTTATGAAGAAGATTGGAAGAAAGTTTGTTGGAGAGAGACCGGGATTTGACAAGTCAAAGGTTCGTTGCTACAACTGTCAAAAAAATGGACACTTTGCAAGAGAGTGTACAAATGAAAGAGTTGGACGGAGTTTGAACAGGCCTACTCAACAGAATGCGAGTGGAAATGAAATAAAGGCTATGGTGTCTCAAAAGAACGGTGGGTATAATTGGAACATACAAGTTGAGGAGGTGATTGAGCAAGATAATCTGGTAAATATCGAGACTGGAAGATGTGACAAAGAACCCGTGGAGGATCAAGCATACATGGCAGAAGTGAATGATCAGCTCTCAGAGGTATGTTCTGAACCTCATTGTGAACAATGTGAAAAACTGTCTGATCAATTAAAAGCTTTAACCGACCAATATGTTAGTTTGGATAAAGAATTAAAAACGTTAAAAGAGGAACATCATTATTCCAAAAATAAAGAAAATAGCTACTCGGTAAAAATAAAAGCTAGCAAAAAAGACATAAGAAGCCTTAAGGCCACCCTAGCTGAAAAAATACAAGTCATTGATCTTAGCTATGAAGTTGTAGAAGAAAAGACCAAACTGATAGCTGAAAAGGATAAACAGATAGCTGATTATCAAGTAAACGTGGTTGAATTGAACAGGAAAATTGAACAATTTAGGAATTCTTCTGTGATGCTTGATTATATACTGAGTGTTCAATGTTCCCCAATCAACAAAGGGGGAATTGGATACACAGAGGTTCCACCACCGTTCAATAATAATTATACTTATAATCCTAGTAATCAGCCATCCGTTTGTGTTGAAATTGATCAGACAGTACCAATTAAGGTCCAGTCAAACAATACCGATGTTAATATGAACGAAGCGGTTCAGACAAGTTCTAATGTTACAAGTCCTGTTTCATCAGATTCGGACAAAGCTTTTGAATATGTTAAGATGAAAGATGAAGTTGTGTTACTCAAACGGGGGGATGATTACACGTTTGATGAAAAAGAAATATTCCTTGAACCCATTTGTCCCCCCCCCCCTATGTGAGACTAACTGATAGTAACATAGCCTCATCGTCTACAACAACTTTTGATATGAGGAACACTAATAGTTCGAACAAGAGTTGTTTTAGATGTAACAGGATAGGACACTTTGTCAATGACTGTCATCTGAAAGAAGGAAATCTAAAAATATGAGGCCAACTAAATCTGAGAATAAAACGAACTTTAAAACTGATGCTAGTAAGAATACTAACGCATCCAACTTTAATCGTTGGACAAATTCAAGATTTCAAAGAAATCAACCATGTTTTTTCCCAGTTAATCACAGAACGGGTAATTTGAATCCATTAATGCTAGAAACTCAAGGATGTTTTGATGGCCTTAATATACGTCTATTTATACATCCCCGAATCCCGTGTAAAGTTTGTTTATTTAATGTTTTGAGTTCGGTTTAGTTCATGTTTCGTTTATCTTTTATTAATTTAAGTTATTGAGTCAAGTATTTCATATTTATCATGTTTTGAATCGTTTGGTGTCTTTTATGTTAAGCTTTAATTCTTTCTATCATTTTATGCGAAGTTATGTTCGTTTTGTTCGTTAATGATTACATGATTATTCCACTTAGTGTTTTGATTTGTTTTCATGTAGATGGTGGCTTGTGAGTCAAGGAAAAGAAGGCCTAGAAGGTTCCAATCGTTACTTGGAGTTCAAGGAAGAAGATTTATTAAGATTTTACAAGATATATAATAAAATAAAATAAAAGAAAAAATCCCTCCTGGAGAACGCCGCCGCGCGTGAAGGTGAGAGGCAGTATGCCTTTGCACGGCGCCTAGGCCTCCTTGGTCGGCCATCTTTGCAAGCCCAATCCCGGTACTCATTTATATAAACATCTTTTGCAAAACCCAGCCGAGTAAGACATAATTGGAGCCGATTTTCCATTGGTTTGTGAAGGTTTTGAAGCTAGTAATCAAGGAAGATCATCAAGCTTTCATCCAAGTGTTCAAGGGTCGATTAAGACGGGTTCTCTCGTTCTTTATCTTTGTTGTTGTTCATTATCTTTCATGATGTTTCCTTTTGTTCTTTGGTTTAGTTCTTTTATTATAACTATGCTAGGCTAGACTTCATGTCTACCTAGGTTTGATGAACATATTTGATGTATGATTCTTGATTTGGACATATGTTTTGATTATGGATTTTGTTATTTAATAGTAAAGACTTGATTTTGCTTTCATGATGCGTATAAGTATTTATTATCTTGGTTGATTATTAACTATTACTTCACATGGATCTTGTTTTCTATTGATTGTGTTCTTTAGATATTAGGGTTCATGTTTAATCTTTACTTGGTGTTTTGATTATTATGGTTGAATGGGCCCGTTAGATCATAGAAGCTTGTTAATTGTTAATTAGGATTTTGAATGTTTGCTAAATTCCAATAGCTGTAAGGTGAGGAGTTATTCATGTGTCTTGGTTAATTGCATGCTAGGATAGATAGTGACAATATTCTTGCTTATTGTGTTGATCCATGTTCATGATGTCATGTTTAGGTTATCAAGTTATCTAGGGTTTAGTGTTTCGTGAGATTGCTTGCCTAAAATACTATTAATTAACCCTATTTGATGACTTTGCGGAAATCAATAAAACTAATTGCTTAAGAATCTAATAATTGTTCTTTGGGATATCATTTGATTCAGTCAAGGGTCCGTTAGGGTTTGTTAGATGAATACGTTTAGAAATCAGTTTCCATAATCATGTTATTTGTCCATTGCTTGCTTATTGTTGATGCATGGGATTCTTACTTAGGTAGATTCCTTCTCTATTTGGTTCCGATCTTGTGTTTGGTTGTTTGTTTCTCGTTTACTTGCTTATTTGTTTTCTTAGTTTAATATTAGTTTAATATTAGTTTTAAAATCCCCCTTAAAACATTAATAATAATAGTTGTGTCGTAAGTCGAGTCTAATTAGTTGATTAACGTAATTTATAGAGTCCTGTGGGTTCGATATTCCGGACTTACTTAGCTTTAGTACAATTAACCGGTTCACTTGCCGGTGTTTTGTGTAGTTGAGTCATAAGTCTAGTTTTTGTTACTTGTTTAGTTTAGTTAATATTTAATTGACTGTTTTGAGCACATCAAGTTTTTGGCGCCGTTGCCGGGGACTCTTGGCGTTGCCTAATTAGCTTTACTTGGACTTATCTGCTACATACGTTCAATTTATTTTATTTTTGTTTGAGTCGTAGGAGTTAATTTAAGTTTTAGTTTATTTTTAAGTATTCGAGTCTACTCACTTGGTCTGTTGCGTTTTTAGGTTTATGCCACATCTTCGTTCGCAAGGACCACCGCTGGAGAATCTAGAATTTTCTCCATTGAAGACCGAGGCTAGCTCATCAGCAGAAAAACCACTGTCAGAACCCGCATCTACACCAAATTCGTCACAACTCGAAAGTCCTAGACGTCAAGATCCAATGGCCGACAATATGACAATTGCTGCTCAAGCCTTCGATGGCTTAACCGGAAACCAGTCATGCATCGTCGTTCCTCATATCGAGAACCCCAACTCATGGCAAATTCCGTCATACGTCATGAACAACATCGTTCAAACCAATCAGTTTAATGGGCGTGATGACGAGGACGCACCGGCTCACATTAACCGACTTTACCGCGTTCTTAAAACTTTTAATTTACAAGGTGCTACCGAAGATGCTATTTTCTTACATCTGTTTCCGTTTTCACTTGCAGGTAAAGCAGCTACTTGGCTTGACACGCAGCCACCTGGCACGTTCACCACTTGGGAAGCACTACGTTCTGCATTTATCAAGAGATACTTCCCACCGGCTAAAGCGGCTATTCTTCGCGATCAGATTCACTCGTTTCACATGGAGCCAGGGGAGCAATATTGTCATGCTCGGGAACGTTTTCAGAGCTTGCTGTCTCGTTGCTCACAGAATGGTCTCACACCATGGGCTCTCGTGGAGAAATTTTACAACAGGCTGAACTACGAAACCCAAGTTTGGTTCGACATCGCCGCGGGAGGAAGTCTACTGGCTAGGAAGAATGTCGCCGAATGTAACGAGATGTTTGAGAGCTTCGCTCAATCGGACCTTGCCAAAGTGCCACATCGTGGGAATTCCACTCCCGTTAACAGTACGTCCTCATCCGCTCGAGGTGTACACCAGGTTAATCTGGATACTAGTGTGGCAGCTGCTTTGGAATCACTAACTAGAGAGGTTAAGGAGCTGAAGGCCAAGGTGGACAGGTGTGAGTTTTGTAGAGGTGGACATGGTAAATTGGAGTGCCCGGTGATGAATCAACAGGTCGATTTTGTTGCTAGTCAGAATAGGTTTTCCAATAATTACAGCAACAATAATCAGAGTTGGAACACCTATAAGAACCCGGATCAGAATAATTCTAACTGGCATCCGTCAGGCGCACCACCCGGATTTCAAAATTCTTATGCTCCAGCACAAGGTCAGTATTTTAATGATAATAATTCCAATAATGCTAATGTGCAGGATTCGAACGGTGGAATTGGACGTTTGGAAGAGATGATGAAGCAAATCCTGGAGAGAGATCAAGTTACACAAAAAAGTTTTCCGAGCACGATTTGCTTTTCAAGAATCAACAATCTTCTATTCTCGATATTCAAAGAACTGTTTTTGATATTGCTCGTCGTTTAGAAAAAAGGCCCCCAGGTCAGTTTTCGGGTATTCCTCAAACTAATCCAGCTGCTTAATTGAAAGCCATCTCCACTCGTAGTGGTAGGGTTTTTGGTCCGGAGGTAGTTAGTAAAGAAATTGGGAAAAATGGGGACGATGAATTGGTAGATGAGGAGATAGAGGTAGAGGCTCCGGGTAAGTCACAAGCTACAACACTGATTATTGAGCCACTAGTTAAGAAGAAGCCGGTTGGAGTCCGGCCACCATAACACATCATTAACCCTGCTTATGTCCCGTATCTCGTTCGTCTAAAGCATCAACAATATACGAAGGATTACAGGCATTTTCTTAATATTTTTAGCCAATTAAATGTCAACGTCCCGTTTTTCGAAGTCCTCCAGCATATGCCTAAATACGCCAAATTTTGAAAGACCTTCTAAAAAGAAAGGATAAGTTGGAGGAGCTGTCGACTGTACCGCTAAATGGAGAGTGTTCTGCGGTAGTTCTTAATAATGTACCGGAAATATTACCCGATCCCGGTGTTTTTACCATTCCATGTCTTTTCGGAAGTGACACAACGTGTCAAGCATTAGCCGATCTTGGAGCTAGCATAAACCTCATGCCGTATTCTTTATATGAAAAGTTGGGCCTAGGAGAGCTCACCCCTACTCGTATGACGTTGTCTTTAGCCGATCGTTCCGTTAAGTATCCGAGGGGTGTCGTGGAGAATTTTCTCGTTAAGGTAGATAATTTGGTTTTTCCCACAGATTTTGTTGTTTTAGATATGGAGGCCGACGAGAGAGTTCCTATTATTTTGGGTCATCCGTTTTTACGTACTGCTAGGGCAATTATTGACGTGTTTTAAGGTAAGATAACTCTTAGAGCTGGTGACGATAGTGCTACTTACTTGGCCAAGTCCATGAGACATCCAAGTGGTCAAGATGGTTTTATCGATCCATGTCATCCAATTTACTCGATAGAATCATTAATCTCGGGCGTGGGTCCTAGTCTTGAGGATTTCCGTTTAGTGAGTTTTATTATGAAAAAGGGGCAAGAGGTTTCAAGTTCTCGGGTAATGGTAAAGCGTGTTAGAGAAAGAGGTGGTGTAGCGTAAGTTTGAAAGGGTTCGTGGGGTTAGAAAGAAGAAATCCGCATATTTCATACCCATCAATGAGTCGTATTCTATGGATAGATTAGCGCGTATCTATGTAAACACCATTGTCGTTTTGTATGGAGTACCGCTATCTATAATATCTGATCGAGATAGTCGTTTTACATCTCATTTCTGGAAAAGCTTCCAACAAGCTCTTGGTACGAAGTTGAACCTTAGCACTACTTATCATCCACAAACCGATGGGCAAAGTGAAAGGACGATTCAAACGTTGAAAGATATGCTCCGATCTTGTGTGATCGACTTAGGTGGAAGTTGGGATGACCACTTACCCCTAATGGAATTCTCGTATAATAATAGTTATCACACAGTATTTAAGCCGCACCATTTGAGGCGTTATATGGTCGTAAGTGTAGAACGCCCGTGTGTTGGTCTGAAACTGGAGATAATCAATTGTCTGGACCCGAGATAGTCCAAGAAACTACCGACAAAATTCTCCAAATCCGAGAACGACTTAAGACGGCGCGTGATCGCCAAAAGAGCTACGCCGACGTCCGTCGTAATCCGTTAGAATTTATGTCGGTGATAAGGTTTTGTTAAAAGTCTCGCCTTGGAAAGGCGTTGTTCGCTTCGGTAAAAAAGGAAAGTTAAGTCCTCGATTCGTTGGACCTTTTGAGATACTCAAACGAATTGGCAACATTGCATACCGTTTGCGATTTCCCGAGGAAATGCAAGGAATACATGATGTATTCCATGTTTCGAATCTGCGTAAATGTTTGACGGATGAATCTCTGGCTATGCTATTGAAAGACGTAGAAATAAACGAAAATTTAAAATTCGTAGAACGTCCAATTAAAATTGAAGATTCAAAAATAAAGAAATTGAAAATAAAAACTTTGAAAATTGTGAAAGTTAGATGGGACTCGCGTAGAGGGCCCGAATATACTTGGGAACTCGAATCGGAAATGAAAAGAAAATACCCACACTTGTTCGAGTAAAGCACTCTCGAGGACGAGATTTGTTTCAAGGTGGGAGGATGTAACAGCGTGAAAATTTTGAGTTCAAAGTATCAACTTTTCAAAGTCTAGGGACTAAAATTGCCAAAATCCAAACTGGAGGGTTAAAAATGAAAATTATGTTTTCCTGACCCATCGCACTACGCAATGAGTCAGAAGAGACTCCCATCGCGTACCGCGATGGGGCTTCTGACAAGTTGTGACGCGTGTGCCACGTGGCACACGGTGGCACCATGTGCTGCCACGTGTCACCACGTAGCAACACTACCGCCACGTGGAGCGGCGACTGCCACGTGTCAACACGTGGCAGGCCTATATGTGTGACTCGACAAACCTATATCGCGGTACGCGATAGGTCTGTCCAGTGACACATCGCGTACCGCGATGGGGTCCAAAATATTTCCTATAAATAGCGGCCATGGGATCTCACTCCAGGCATCCCAAACACAGCTCTCACTTCTATCTAACCTCTCTCTAGAACCGATAAACGATTTGCCTCGATAAGTGTGCCATGATCCTTCGTTTGTGTATAACGTTTCTCGAAGTACTTGCCAACCCTCTACCCACACTCAATCAAGAAGGTGTTGTTATAAAGACGAGGAATCTCGAGAGTCGTTTCCTCGAGTGTTGAAGATTTGGCGTTCCTCGATTAGCGTGTCGAGCAAAGTAAGGCGGCAGCGGAGTGCTGCTCGAGTCCCTAGAATTTCTAAACGCCAACGAGGTTAGGCGTAATAATGAATTCAATATAATTGAATATTATATTCAAGGCTTAAGCCTTTAGTTGAGGTTATACTCGATACCTTGATAAAAGAAAAGAAAACATAACAAAGAAATGAATAAAAGTATGATTATTGAATATTGTGAATTCATATATATGTGTGTAAGTATATATGATTATATTCTTTGTTATGAAATTATTATTTAATGAATAAAGAGTATTCTTAAATAATAAAAGAAAAGATTACTTTTCTTGGAGAAGAAGAAACGTCGGGTTTTGAATATAAAATAAAGGTTTATAATTTACTTTTAAACAAGAGGTTTTCAAGTAAATAAGAATTGAACTAAAGGTTCAATCGAGGATTGAGATATAAGACTAAAGGTCTTAAGCCGGATCGTGTATCCGACTAACAAACATTTATACTCGTAACTATAGGTTCGAGATAAAGAAAGGGAAAGACCCTTGGACGGTGAGTGAAGCCGATCCTAAAGAGATAAGGTGAATACGGCCCCAAACTTTTAAACTTGTTTTCAAAATGAGTCAACTTGTTGTATGAAATTGTTTACAAGGAACTACGTGTTCCTAAAACCGTTATAACTATGGGTATGAACCTAGCCCTTAGGCTGTGGTATACATATGTCTGGATCCTTACATAGGTGGTACTATGCGATGTATGGGCATGATCACACCACCCTTGGTCGTAGGACGCTCTCCTGCAGGGAGTACGACCGTTGTGTATATTTACGGGTACTTAACTAAAGTCAAACGCTGCGGTGTTTGTGAGGTGACCTAGTGTAGTGGCTCTAGTTTATAATGTGTTATTTGACTTGATTATTCCTAAGCCACGTTGGGCCGAGGCAGGCATAGTCTCGAGGGGTAATTAAGTAAAAGAAAGTATTTTTACGTCTGCGTGTTCACCAGCATTCGTTGCTGACGTATTTTCTTACATTTTGCAGGTGAACAAAGTTAGAGCTTGGAATGACGAAGTACTATGATATCCGATGGCTTGGATTTATTTTGTAAACTTAATATATATGGTGGTTTGTAAAACATAAACAAGTAATCTTTTGTACAACTTAAACGGGTGTCTTTATAATCCCGTCTTTTTGATTGTAAATATAAATATTACACTTTCGATCCTTAAAGTTTAATAAGTCTTCCGAAAATTAACGTAACTCTGATTTATTTACAATCACGATACCAACTTATGGGTCATGCTCCTAGGCCTTGGACGGGGGAATTCACCTACAGTTACTATACAGTCTACATCTGCTATTCCAGTAAGCTTGGGAATTCCACCTCCTTATGCTCAGGATATCTCTCACATGCATTTTGATTTTTGACACTAATTTGTCGGATTCTGAGCGGAATGTGGCTCTTGAAAGGGTTTTTTCTAAGTAGTCACGAATAAATCTCATTCATACTCAAGCTATTCAACGGCTGGTGGCTGAGAACCAAATTCAATCGTCTCTTCTTATCGAACATGGTAAACTTTTTGATGCTTTGAAACAGTTCTTAGCATCTCAGGGGGAGACTAGCTGCAAAGGTGATGAGTTGAGAAAAAAGAGTAGACAGGACAGAGATGATGATCCCAATGCATCGAAAGATGCAGGTGGTGAGTTGCCAAGAACTAAACAAACTCTTGGGACTTCCACATCTCAGGGGAGTCTACTGGTCCATCGGGATGTGCAGGTGGTGAGACCGTGGTGGTAGATGATGAGGATGATATGGGTGATGATGTGTTGACTTTTAGTGAGATTGAGAAAATCGGCGAACAGATTGAGATCGATAATGGCTTAGAGGAAGGCGAGATACTTGATGATAGTTTTGAGCATGACATTCCTAGTGCTGGTCAAGAAATTTTGGGTTAAGGTGATAATGTGTCGGGTGATTCTGAGTAGGAGGAATAGCCAAGGTGTAAAGAACGATGTGCTCAGTGGTTTTTAAAACAAAGAAGCCAGTGGTACCTGCGATGTTCAAGAAAAGTTATAATATCAAGGGGTATGCTGAATCGAAGAAAGGTATTATTTGTTGGTTATATGATGATCAGTTAAAATTGTTTGTGGTGAAAAGATATGATGGAATTCAGTACTTTGCTAAGAGGTTGAAATCGCTTAATACGTTGCCTGAGTGTGAAGTGAAGGATTTGGCTAGGTTAAGGTTGATTAATAGAAGTGATGACGATTTTGCTAGATGGGTTGGAAACATAGTGTGGAAGGAAGTTGTTAAGGAGAAAAAGTTTGAACTATTAAAGCCTCAAAAAGGGAAGTTGATTGAAGATAAGGAACGGGGAATGCGAGATGATGGCAAGCCCTGAATGGTGATGAAGTACAAGCCGATTCGATGTTTGAAAGAGGTTCCAATGAAGATTATGACTTAAGATGTGTTAAAGGATCTTAAGTGGTGATATGTTGACTGCCAGACTGCTGAAGCCGTGATGGAAGATCAAGATGAACAAGAGATCTTGAGAGTGTATGATCCAATGCACTTGGTTAACTTGTCTCGAGCTGATTTGCAGGTACTCAATGATAAGAAGATCTTTTATATCCCTGCCTAGAAAGACGAAGCGAAGAAATACCAAAGGGTGGTCTCAGTCCGTGTGAGACAGGGCGTTCATGCTTGAAGACGGAAGATATGGGCTTTTTGAATTACAAGACACGGCAAAGGTGTTAGAGATATGAAGCTACTGCCAAGGGGGAGTCTGTTGGTGCATGATGCCAGTAGTTCATTCATCTCATGTCTATTGTGTCTTTAATCATTACATTGTTCTTATGTTTTGTTGAATGTGTTAGTACACCTTATGTTTTGGCGAACTTGTTAAGTGGCGAAGTTAGGGACAACTTCGCCTAGGGTGTTAGGCGAAGTTGTCGTTTAATATAAACCTAACTTCGGCCGTTTTTTTATATATACTTCTGGCAGCTTTTGGTTTGTAACTAGACGTGATACTTGTTTGGTGTTTTTGGTTCTCTACATCGTGTTATAACAAGTAATCATTTGTGTTTACGTGTTTTGGTGTCATTTACGTATTGCTCGTGTAAACACTCGTATCGTATACGTAGGGGATTCCGCACCCTTGTATTACGAGATACTCCTGTTTAGATCCGGCTAGGAACCTACAACTTGTGGAGATGTTAATTCTTTTGCTAAAATAGATGAGGATCAAAGGTTGATTCAGTTCCTTGTTGGCCTTAATCCTAGGTATGACATGATCAAAAACAACATTTTGTTGAGGTAGCCTCTTTCTTCTATCAATTGTGCATATGGGATTATCATGCAAGATGAGAAGCAAAAGGAGATTCACACCACCATTGATTTCACTGCGTCTATGCATTCAAGCATGGAGGTCCTATTATTGGACGAACGAGGAAAATATGAGGACTTTGGTGTGCACTCAGTGCAAGATAAATAGGCATTCAACGAACAAATGCTATAAGCTGATTGGTTTCCCAAAAGATTTCAAGTTGACCAATGGAAAGAAGTTTGCTAATCTTGCTAAAGGTCAAGGAAAGAGTGCTCAAAACCAGTCTGATCAACAAGGTATCACTAAGAAACAATATCGTGACTTGATGGCTTTATTGCAGCAGAGTGAAGTTTAATTTGGGCCTTCAACTACTTATGATGCTAACTGTGCCACGACCATCAATCAAGATTTATTCCGAGGTATAATATCTTTGAATTCTTCAAAACATTATTCTAAATTGATCATTGAAACTGGTGTTAATGATCATATGTGCCATGATCAAATCTGTTTTCAAGCGCTTATTTTCTCAAAAATCCAGTTTTCATCACTCTTCCTAATGACACATATGTCACAGTTCATCAGTATGGGATTGTACCTTTAACTGATAATATTTCTTTGTCAAAAGTTCTTTTAGTACCACATTTTAGAAATAATCTTCTTTCTGTATTAAGATTATGTTCTGATACTGACAGTATTGTTCTTTCCTCTAAAAACACATGTGTCTTGCAAGCCCCTTCTCTGAAGAGCCCACAAGTTATTGGGGATATGCTGAATGGTCTTTATCTTCTCAAGGCAACTAAGCATTTTACAGTCAATTCTTTTGTTTCCGATAAAGTTTGTAACTCTGTTGTAAATAGTGAAATTTGGCACAACAGACTCGGTCATTTACCAATTTACAATTTGAAATTGTTACCTTTCATTTCTAATGCTTCATTGAAATCTGTTGAGCATTGTGATATGTGTCCTAAGGCAAAACTACATAAACAACCATTTCCTACTAGTACCACATCAACTAGTAAAATTTTTTTAGCTAATTCATATTGATGTTTGGGGGCCTTATCACATAGCTACCTACAATGAATTTAGATATTTTTTAACCATAGTGGATGATTATAGCAAAACCACATGGACACATTTGCATTCAACTAAGAGCAATGCCTTTCCCATGCTTCAGTCTTTCATTGAAATGGTTAGCAACAAATTTGGCACAAATGTGAAATGCATCATATCTGATAATTTCTTTGAACTAGGGTCTGGATTAATCCAACGTGCATTTTGTTGAGTAAAGTGATTGTTAATCAGACCACTTGTGTGGCTGTTCCTCAATAGAAGGGTATTGTTGAAAGAAAGCATAAAAATTTGCTTCAAACCTCGAGAGCTCTTATGTTTCAATATAAGCTTCATGGTCAGTTTCGGGGTGACTATGTTTGATATACTAATATTTATATATATTTCCCTTGTAAATTTTACATAATATTTTATTAGTTTTAGTTTTTTTAGTTAAGATTTGTATACTACTAACATATTTGTGTTTTCTAGGTTCCGGGAGTTGAACGTAGTTGAAAAGTGCGAAAAACCAGTTAAAATCAGCTAAAACGAGGAACATGGACGAATCAAGATTGAACAGGATGAACCAGCTGGTCGGACCGGCCACATTAAAGCAAGCTACACCGCCTGGCCAGCTTTCCCTTACTTGGCCGCACGGCGCCTATAGCATCAGATTCCAGAAAGTTGCGTTTTTTGTCAGGTTTAACGCCCAGTTTCACTATATAAACACCCTTAACATTAACCTGGAGAATACCCGACTAACTAAAGACGAATTTGGAGTTTCTTTAGCATAGAATTGAGTTATTTGGCTGTTTTGTAGGCAAGGAATCATCCGGTGAAGTGCTACTTGATCAAGATCAAAGACTACGTGTTTTATCGCATTTAATCTTTTGTTTCTATTATTTTTTACCATGTTTTCCTTTATTATTATTTTGTTTGATTTTCTGTTGCTAGGCTAAATCTTATAGACTGCCTAGGATATCGATTAACCTTCTTTAATGTTTGATTTTTGTTTGGCTTATGCTTTTCATTTTGGCTTTATGAATCAGTAAACCGTTTGATTTTATTTAATTGATGTATATGTGTGCTTGGTTTTGATTAATGAGTTTTATTATTTCACATTATCCTTGGTGATTGTTTCATATAATAGGATTTTGTTAGGTCATTTATTGTGTGTTCTTGACTAGTTTATGATTGATTTGCAATAAGATCATAGGAATAATACTATTAGTCAAACAAATAAAAGTGTACTACTAACCTAAAAAGCTATAATGTGATTTATTATTTGTTAGATCTTTGTTGATTAATATTGTTAGATTTAGTTCTTCGTAAGAAGTCCGTCTAGGTTTGATTGGTTAAAATTGTCTATCAAGTCAATTGAGTTTATTAAACTACCTTTGATTTCCGTGCTGTAAGGTAGGATTTCATTGTAAAGGTACTCGTTCATAACTATTTAAATAACTGTAAATGATTATAATATATAAAACTAGTTTGTCGTAAAACTTATTAGAAACCCATAGGTGTCTTCATGAGAAGTGTCAAGGGCCATGTTCGGGTTTTCTTTTAAGTGTCTATCTTATGATCCCAGTTTCATAACACGTATTTTCCAGTTAGTTGATAACTGCAACTTTGGGGATTCTAGCCTAGGTTGTTTTTCATCACCATCTGTATCAGTTGAACTAAATTTTCTTGTGTTTTATTACGTGTCTTTTCTTACTTAGTTATTTTATTAGCTTAATATTAATTAATTTAAAACCCCCTTTTAATAATGATAAAATATATAGTCGTGTTAGTTTGTCGAGTCTAATCAGTTAATTTACGTAATTAAAAGAGTCTCGTGGGCTCAATATCCAGACTTACTTAGCTTTACTAGAGTCTATCGGCTCACTTTTCGATCAATAGTTTAGTCGAGTTTTAAAGAGTCTAGAGTATTACTTAGTGTCTAGATTAGTGTAATTTAGTTAATAATTATTTAACTAGTTTTAGCACATCAAGTTTTTGGCGCCGTTGTCGGGGAATTTTGAAGATTGCGTTATTAGCTTTTTTGATTAGACTTACTTGATACACACGTGCTATTTGCTTTATTTATTGTCTTTGAGTCGTATGAGTATGAGTAGTTTTTATTTATTTATTTTTTTTTAGACTGTTTTGAGTCGTACGAGTTAGGTTAATATATTGTAGTTTAATTGCTTTAAATTAGTTTATATTTCTTTAATATATTGCTTATTGTACCACAATTTGGTGCTCGTAACCCTTTTCTGTTTAAGTTTATCTTTACAGTGATCGTCATGGAGTGTAACTACGATCCCAAATTCCGCATGGTTTTTGATATGATGGGGAATGTTCTCGGTTGTAAAAACTCATCTAGCGCATTGATGGATCACATACCACATCTTGATGAGATATTAAATGATTTCTTACATGTCATCCATAGTTATAATACAAATGCATCACTTTCAGATATTATAGAGGATTTTCAGCTAGGCTTAATGAGTCAAATATGACTTAATAAGCCGAAAATCGAGGTTGTGGAAAAGGTTGAGAATAAATTGTGTGAGGAAGATGAGTTTTTGGATTTGGAGTTAAAAGGTTTGCCTGAGTACGATGAAATAGGTGAGTTCGAATCAGAGGGTGACTTAACATTTTTTGAAGCCCTACTAGAAGATATGGAAGTGGTGGTAGTGGAAGAATACCACAGCTAGCCTGTGACACTTACAACAGATGTTTCTCATAAATCAAAAACGTAGGAGAAGGCGAAGACAAGAGCATCTACGAACCGAAACTATTTGCAGGTCAGAAGATGGTCTTCAGGGAAGAAGAAACCATTGTAATTCAAGCACAACCAGTCTTATCGATACATGCCATGCATCTGGCTCATGCCAAGTAAGTTTATATTTTGGTGGTCTGACCCGTTCAAGATTTTCAAAACATTTTTTAATTACACTGATAAAATTTTCATGTTTAACAAGTACCCAGTGGAATTAAAAGACTAAGATATGGTCCAAGTCAAGGAGAAACCTCCTAATTAAGTTCACGTGTGGGGAGGTTTTTTGCAGGAGTTTGTATAATTAATCTGTAACATCCCGAAATTTCTAGAATAATATTTAATACATTATTTAATTATGGCGTAATATTTTACTCGAATTAATAGAGAAATAATAAAGAATTATTTAGTTCCATGGGCTTAAGGGAGTATAAATACCCCTTAAACCCTAATCCTTTCCATTTTTATCCATCTCTACACCATAGCCTCCCTACACACTTAAAACACACACATAAACCCTCTCACGGCTGTAAGCAAGGGAAGGAGATCCGAGACCAAACGAGCTTAGATTATTATAAATCTTGGATAAACAAACAAGATACAACATTGTAGTTCATAATCAAGCTAAACAGTAACTTAAAAACAAGTAAATGTATGTTCTTGATCTTTAAAGTTTATGTTTTTATGAACGGCTTGCTATGAAACTAAACCCTAGAGTAGATCGGGTAAGTGAACCATAAAGTAGCAAACTTGATGTTAAAAGGGACTTAACGGACCTAAGGGCATGTACGGCTCGTTTAAAGAGACCTTAGATCTAGTTTTGAACATCTTTAGCCTTAAAGGTTCAAACTTTTTGGTCACTCGGGTCGAGATTTGACCGAAAACGGCCAAGGAAAACATTAATGGATCAACACCGAGCCATAATAAGATGTTAGGGTTAGAACGAGTAAAGATAATCATTTTAAAGAAACAACCCGTGACCCATCAATTGAAAAAGAATCAGCTCACTCGATTACATCTATTATACTCGAATACAACATTAAATCGATTACATTAGCAGCCCAGTCGCTTACATGTGTTCATTCACTTACATTGCTATGTTCGCTTATAGTTGAACGAGTCGATTACATAGTATACTCGCTTACAATGAACTCGCATACAATGAAGTCGCTTACATGAACTCGATTACAATGAGATAATCAATTATACTATGGAAGTCGATTACAAAGGGATGATCGATTACATATAAAGGACTCGTATACAATGTGATCATTAGTTTACAATATGATCAATAGCTTACAATGTAACCATTAGATTACAATGTGAGCATTAGATAAAATGTGATCATTAGAATACAAATGTATTCTAATACCATTCGAATACAAGTTATACAAATGCTATTAGAATAGATCAGACTTAACTATTTCTGGTGAAACCTGAATAATGTGATTAGGACAAGTATTGATACATATAATTAATGTACAGTTAGCGAGCACAGTTAAAGAGATGAATAACGATTAACGGAGAACGTAACAGAACCCAGGTGAGTTTCTAGCCCTATTTCCTTGTTATGTTTTCGGGGCTGTGTGCATACTCAATGTGAAGTGTTAATACACTTACAGTAAGTGGTAAGTTTATGCCATAGATGATTTATGTGATAAATATTATATTGTGGTTATGGATGAATGCTTGTCGGTGTGTGAACGATCTTCGGATATTGCACGTATCGCCAATAAATGTGATTATAGTTGTATGTATGGTATGTGGAAGCAAGTGTATGAACGGTATGTGGGCTCTAGGTCTGATATAGTAAGTTAGGATGACAAATCCCTCTAACTCCTATTGGACATAGACCCGGGAAGTGATAACATAGATAATGATTATGGACATTATATGTGTTCCTTAAATGGATATTAAATAATAATATATATAGTGTTCCTTCTATGGATAATGAATAGTGCTCATTCTATGGATAATATATAGTGTTCCTTCTATGGATAATGCGTTCTATGGATAATGAATAGTGTTCCTTCTATGGATAATATATATATATATATATATATATATATATATATATTGTTCCTTCTATGGAGTATATATAGTATGGGAAATAGTAATGGTTCTTTTAATAGATATTACGTGGCGTTTCTCTTATGGATATTTATACAAGGTTAAGGTATTAATACGTGTCTTCGGATACGTGAAGGAATGTATGAGAATGAATTGTGTGTTGCCTGATTAACTAGAACTCACTCAGCGTAGCTGACTTTTAGTATGCATGCAGGTGAGTAAAATGAAACGTTTGGCTTGACAGAGGGACACATGGCATGGAGTTAAAAGAGTGGGATCGGAAGAAGAAGTGATATGATGTTCTACGCTATATGTAAAGACAAGATTTGAAAAGAATTGTAATGAATGATTGATGTTTTATGTTCCTCGAAATGTTTTAATTGACTCTTATTTTAAAGAACTGTGTTTATGAGTAAATCCGACGTTAAAGTGAGGCACCAGTAACGGGGCCTTACAAGTGGGTATCGGAGCAAAGTTCGAGATATTTAAGCATCCTACATGCTTAGACTCGAACAGAGAATGGGATTAAAGTAAGAAAAGGAAGAAGATGCCAGTTCAAGATAGCCATGTGTCACTCAAGCAAGTTAAGTAATGGTAAATTGTATGTTTAAATAATGTACGTTATTCTTAGCCTAATTTCTAATGAAAGGACATGTGATTGTTAGGAATAGGATAAAGTGATTATTTGATTGATTAACTGTTTAAAAGTAGAACTTAGCACAAATAAACTCATAAGCGGAAGTGTATAGTACACGGAAAGTAATGTGATCAGCTAATCACAACTGGCCACTGCCATTACCTGTTAGCCTTACTATCCTCGTACTAAATAGTTCCTTGAGTGACGATGTTTGTGTTTCCTCATAGACTACGAATGGCTTGAGCTTGGGAGATTGTTGGAACAGGAGGTCGCACTGGACGTCGTGGTAGGCCACATATGGTCCGACAACCTTCTGTGGAGTCAACTTCTAACATACGGGAAGAAGGAAGCGCAGCTGGACGAAACCCAAGCAACAACGAAGGGTACCAGCTTGACCCTGCAGTTCAAGCAACCATCGTTCAAGTTGTAGCCGCTTCTGTGAAGAACTTAGTTCCTGAAGGGTCTGCTAGAAGCCATGGAAGAATTGCTGAAGGTTCAGAGAGAAGGTTAAGAAAGATGATGAAAGAGAGAAGGATGACTCGAGCGAGGTTAAGTCGGTGAAGGTTGATGATAGGAAGCGAGGCAGGGGTGGGTGTAACTATAAGTCGTTTAAAGGTTGCGATTCGCTGAAGCTGACTGATTTGGGAGACGCAATTGCTACCCTTCATTGGATAACCGCAGTGGATAAGTTTATCCGAATTAGGGAGTGCCGTTCCGACCAAGCAGTAGGTTACGCCACCCAGTCATTTGTGTATGAAGCTATGTACTGGTGGGAAAGTGTGGAGCAGAGAAAGACTCGGGATGAGATTCAGGCGATGAGGTGGAATGATCTAAAAGAGTTGGTGATGGAGAGGTTTTGTGCTGATAACGAAGTTGAACGAGCTTATATGAAGTTCCTGACCTTGAATGTGGGAAAGATAACACATCATGAGTATACTGCTGAATTCAACAACATGCCTAGGCTGGTACCTGACATGGTGAACACTGAAGCTAAGAGGGTCAAGTGTTACATCAGGGGACTTCCACAGAATGTTCGCAATTGGTTAAGGCTAGTAAACCCATAAGGTTTGACTCAGCTATGAAATTGGCCGAGATGGTTTATGAGGACCTTGCCACCAGTGAAGAGGAGAAGACCGAACCGGAGAGAAAGAACCCCAACCCCAAAACAAAAGGAATCTAACGAAGACGATCCACATAAGAAGAAGGCAAGGCATGAGGAGTTCACTGTTTGTGAAAAATGTGGAAAGAAGCACCCGGGAGAGTGCAGAGTGGGATTAGGTGTTTGCTACAGGTGTGGAAAAGCAGTACATTCCTCCAGGGAGTGCAAGGATCACCATAGGTGTCATAACTGTGGGGGGCATGGTCACCTAGCAAGGGACTGAAGGAAGCCAACGAACGAGCGCAGAGCAGAGAAGAATGCTTGAGACTTAACAGTTTCCTCCGTTTGGTTAGAAAATACCAATCAAGAAGGCTAGCTACTAGCCATAAGTTTAATTTATGTTTGACTTATTAATGAATCAAGCGTGTTGTTTTATATTGAAGTTTAGACGGGTGTTTATTAATTACGATATAAATTGTCTTGAATGTATGTTGGTTATGATGAATATTTGTGTTGTGATAAAGCGTCGTCTTAGGCGTTAGAATTAATATAATGTGAAACAATGCCCCTCAGAGGGACAAGACGAGACTTGGTACATCGAGGGGCTCTTGGATAAGCTACCTTAATAGCTAAGACACATGAACACCACTCGGTAACTGCAAAGTCAGTAGTAAGAAGGATAACCCAGAAAGCAAAGATGATTCGACAAGTGTGTGTATATTAGAAGTGTTCCTCTTTGCAAGGAATGATCTAGGTTTCGGGGACGAAAACTCTTTAAGGAGGGAAGACTTGTAACATCTCGATATTTTCTAGAATAATATTTAATACATAATTTAATTATGGTGTAATAGTTTACTCGAATTAATAGAGAAATAATAAAGAATTAATAAAATAATAAAGATGGAAGGTTAAGTAGGCTAATTAAATTAAATAAGTATGGACCAAAAAGGAAAGACGGGCCTTACGTCTATGGGCTTAAGGGAGTATAAATACCCCTTAAACCCTAATCCTTTCCATTTTTATCCATCTCTACACCATAGCCTCCCTACACACTTAAAACACACACATAAACCCTCTCACGGTCGTAAGCAAGGGAAGGAGATCCGAGACCAAACGAGCTCAGATTCTTATAAATCTTGGATAAACAAGCAAGATACAAGATTGTAGTTCATAATCAAGCCAAACCGTAACCTAAAAATGAGTAAAGGTATGTTCTTGTTCTTTAAAGTTTATGTTTTTATGAACGGCTTGCTATGAAACTAAACCCTAGAGTAGATCAGGTATAAACGAACCATAAAGTAGCAAACTTGATGTTAAAGAGACTTAACGGACCTAAGGGCATGTACGGCTCGTTTAAAGCAACCCTAGAACTAGTTTTGAATATCTTTAGCCTTAAAGGTTCAAACTTTATGATCACTCAGGTCGAGATTTGGCCGAAAACGGTTAAGGAAAACATTTATGGATCAATACCGAGCCATAATAAGATGTTAGGGTTAGAACGAGTAAAGATAATGATTTTAAAGAACCAACCGGTGACCCATTAATTGAAAAAGCATCAGCTCACTCGATTACATCTATCATACTCGAATACAACATTAAATGGATTACATGAGCAGCCCAGTCGCTTACATGTGTTCATTCGCTTACATTGCTATGTTCACTTACAATTGAACCAGTCGTTACATAGTATACTCGCTTACAATGAACTCACTTACATGAACTCGATTACAATGAGATAATCAATTATACTATGGACGTCGATTACAAAGGGATGATCGATTACATATAAAGAACTCGCATACAATGTGATCATTAGATACAATGTGATCATAAGAATACAAATGTATTCTAATACCATTCGAATACAAGTTATTCAAATACAATGCTATTAGAATAGAACAGACTTAACCATTTCTGGTGAAACCTGAATAATGTGATTAGGATAAGTATTGATACATGTAATTAATGTACAGTTAGCCGAGCACAGTTAGAAAGAGGAATAACGATTAATGTAGAACGTAACAGAACCCAGGTGAGTTTCTAGCCCCATTTCCTTGTTATATTTTCGGGGTTGTGTGCATACTCAATGTGAAGTGTTAATACACTTAACGTAAGTGATAAGTGTATGCCATAGATGATTTATGTGATAAATATTATATTGTGGTTATGAATGAATGTTTGTCGTTACGTGAACGATCTTCGGATATTGCACGTATCGCCAAGGAAGGTGATTATAGTTGTATGTATGGTATGTGGAAGCAAGTGTATGAATAGTATGTGGGCGCTAGGTCTGATATAGTAAGTTAGGATGACAAATCCCGCTAACTCCTATTGGACATAGACCCGGGAAGTGATAATGTAGATAAGGACTGTGGACATTATATGTGTTCCTTAAATGGATATTAAATAATAATATATATATATATATTGTTCCTTCTATGGATAATGAATACTGTTCCTTTTATGGATAATATATAGTGTTCCTTCTATGGATAATATATAGAGTTCCTTCTATGGATAATGAATTCCTTCAATGGAATATATATATATATATATATATATATATATATATATTGTTCCTTCTATGGAGTATATATAGTATGTGCAATAGTAATGGTTCTTTTAATAGATATTACGTGACGTTCCTCTTATGGATATTTATACAATGTTAAGGTATTAATACGTGTCTTTGGATACGTGAAGGAATGTATGAGAATGAATTGTATGTTTCCTGATTAACTAGAACTCACTCAGCGTAGCTGACTTTTAGTTTGCACGCAAGTGAGTAGAATGAAACGACTGGCTTGAGAAAGGGACACATGGCATTGACTTAAAAGACTGGCATCGGAAAAAGACATGATATGATGTTCTACGTTATATGTAAAGACAAGATTTGAAAAGAATTGTAATGAATGATTGATGTTTTATGTTCCGTGAAATGTTTTAATTAACTCTGATTTTAAAGAACTGTGTTTATGAGTAAATCCGACGTTAAAGTGAAGCACCGGTAACGGTGCCTTACATAATCGAGTCACTAACGTAGTTTTTTGTAGTTCTTTTTTTTTCTTAGTTATAAAGGTTTGAAGAAATATTGAGTAAGCTAGAGAGGCGATCCCCAAGAAGAGTATAGTTAAAAGACAAGTGTGGGGATGGAGTAGCTCAGCAGTATACTTTATATTTTTTTATTTGCTGCTAATTATTCATGTTTTCTTTTATATATTTGTTGGTTGGTGAAATACTTTAATTGCATAATGTCTATCAAATTGGTTTATTTAATAGCGTCAACACATTATGAATTAGCGGCGACGACTTGAGCTTCAGCAGTGGAGAAACAACGGCGACACAATAGTGGCGACAATCGGGGGTATTAGCGGCGACAAAAGTAGTGGAAAGAGATCAATTTTCTCAAGACTTTCTTGGATTCATCTTTCAAATCAAGGATCTAGGAAGTCTCAATTATTTTTTGGGAATTGAGGTTCTTTACACTACTATAGGTGTTATCATGTGTTGACACATGTTTGTTAAGGACATGTTCTCCGAATTTGATACTTCCAATCTTTCTGTCACCAACTCTCCATTACCTCATCATTTACAACTTAAAGATCATGAGGGACTTGTTGTTGAAGAACCTTTACGATACAAGAAACTTGTTAGTAAACTTAATTACCTTACCTAGATAAAACCTGGCATTGCTTTTGATGTTAAATTTTTTAGTCAATTTATGCAAGATCCGAGAATGTCTCATTGGAATGCAGTGCTTCATACTCTTTCATATATCAAAGGAACTTTATCTCAAGGTTTATGCTTCAACCACAATCCTTCCTTTGATTTACATGCATTCTATGATTCAGATTGGGCAAATTTTCCAAATATTTGATGATCAGTTAGTGTTTGTTATGTTTCACTTGGGGGCTCTCTGATTTCTTGGAAATCTAAGAAACAAAATACCGTCATTTTGACCTCCGCTGAAGCCAAGTACCGATCTCTTCGAGGTGTGATTGCTGAAATTGCATGGTTGACAAGACTTCTCTCGGAGTTCAATGTTCCTGACATTACTCCTGTCACACTCAAATATGATAGTCAGGCTGCAATCTATATCCCAAGAATCCTTGTAACATTTGTCATTTTCGGTTTAATACATATTTGTTCTTGTATGGTAAACCCGGCCCGTTTTTGGATCCCTTGATATTAATAAAATAGTGTATTTTAAGTTATAATCATGTTTCATACTTTTCATTTTCTTTTTAGGCCCTTAGCCGTATTTTAAAACGCTCTTTTGACGCTCAAAACGACTTAAAAGGAACTTCAGGGACCAAACTCGCCAAAAACCAAAGATTTGAACTAACCCACCCCTTAGAAACGCCGCGCCGCGCGGCCAGAGAGGGGCAGGCTGGTCGAGCAGCGTGGCCAACCACCAGCAGCAGTCAGTTTTGTTTTTTCATATTTTAACTTGTTTAAAACCCACCAATTAACCAAATTGCATGTAAAACCATTGGTGGAGACTTGTGGCTAATCCAGGCAACCATTCTCTATAAATACAAGCCTCTTTCATCCATTCTTGGTTGTTCACACTTCAAACTCTCTCTCAAATTGGGTTTACAAGCTTCATTTCCATGTTCTTGACATTTTGACTTTTTAAAGTCAAACACAAGCTAAACCTTGATTTTAACTTGTTTTTGGTTATCAAAAACTTATGATTTTGGTTTTTTTATGTTATAGTACTTTGCTTCTTTGTTTTTCTTCAACAGTGGTTGAATTAGGTGTTTATGCCATCCTAAGGCAAGTTTGCATGAAAGGGCCATTTTAGTTCATTTTAACATTTCAATTCGTTTAATCTTACTAATTCGTTTAAGTTCCGAGTTTACAAGTTTTTATATTAGTTCTATGGTATTGAGTATGTGGTAACTAACCTTGGACTCATACTAAGTCACGGACTGAACCGAAACCGAACTCTCGTTTAAACTCTTTATTCAAGGGATTTAAAACAAGTCACATGTAAGATTTAAGTGTCAAAGTTCTTTTATTTACTTTTTGTTTTTGTTGTTATGATATGGATTTGTTGGAACCAAATTTGGTCACATATAGAGTCTTGAACCAACCGAACTAAACAAACCGAGCTAACTCACTTAAAACACACAAGTTGTGTTTCGGACCACCGAATCTTATATATTTTTCTTTAAGATTTTGTTATAAACTGATTTATAATTGCTTTCTCAAAATACTTGGTATATCGGATCCAACTTGATCTTATAACAAGATTGAACCGATAAGACCGAACACCCACTTAACGCTGACGTATGGATTTTCTTCCTAATAGAACTTCTAAGTTGGTTAAGTATCTTATTTAATTAAGTTATCTCTAAATATTTATCAAGTTGGAATGTCGGGTTCGGACTTGAAAACTTATCAATACCCGAACCGACTAAGTCGTACACTCGTAAAATCCTGTTTTGGTATTTATCTAACAAGGGGTTGTGCACTAGTGCATTAAACCAATCCCCTCATATTTACCTAACAAAGGTTAAGTAAAACCAATGGATAGAACACAAATACTCGATTTCGGGTTAAGTTACTTTTCAAACCGTCACTTTAATTACCTAAGTTTTTACATTTCAAACCCCAAAACTTTGTTTACTTATTTTGTTTATCATTTTATTTTACTTTAAGTTTTCTAAAGACATCCTACTAACTCAATGACTATTTAACCTAGGACTCGCGCTAACTCATTGGGCTCGTTTTTCCCAAAGTTTTTTAAACCAACCCTCACCAAAGTCACTCATTCCAAGTGAGTAATCACACTCCCCCTTTTTACGCTTTTATACTTTTGGGGGTGGCATGCGTATAATATTAAAACTTACATGTTTTGAGACCTCAACACTAAATCCACAATTCAACATTTTGTGTTTATATTAATATTTGCCCGATCATTTGTTTATTCCTCATTATTTGTGTGCTTAAGTGTTTAATAATTGTTTATAGTTTGGCCTCGTCCTTATCCTCATTAAGTATGACCATACGCTCCCCCAACTATTTTAGCTTTGTGCTAATAGAATAGGTGTAACACCCCTCGGCTAAAGCGGAATACGCCCGAGTGTGACGTACAGATTGCTCAAAACACATGTGACACTATTATGTGACAATATTACCATTAGTTGATTTAAACAACAAGTACACTAGTTTAGAAGTTAAAGAAATACAAAGAAAAACACATTTAGGCAATTTGTCCATTTATGTTGAATATACTAAGTACTAATGTCTTCGTCATAGCAGCATCCTCTAAATAAGGTACCTGTAGCACACACACACACATATATATATATATAATAAATAGTCAACTAAATGAATAGTTGGTGAGTTTCCACAAGTTTTGATATAAGTACATAATAATCATACAATTCTATGAACAAGTGTAAATGAGCAAGTAAGGTCCTTTCTAGCTGGGATTGTGCACCGGCGTACTCAGATAAGCGCAAATAAGGTCTTTTCCAGTTGGGATTGTGCATCAGCGTACTCGAATAATGAGGCCATTTTCCACTCATAACAACAAATGTCTTGAGCTTAAAGGGAGGCGTATGATCATACTATCTTGAAGTAATCCACGCACGTAATCTTTGAGCAAGTAAGCAAATAAACACACAAATCCATGTAACAAATTGTAGTTTGTAAATAATGAATAAACGAAATTGTAATTTGGATATGATATATATACTACCCCCCAAAAGTAGTAAAAGAGTAAAAAGAGAGTGTGAGAAACTCACCTTTGATATTGGAGACAACTTGAAATAATAACCGAAAGCGAGTTAACAAACGAAGCAATTAAATCTCACGAAACTATAAATAAAAACGAAGACACAAAATCAATGACTAGTTACCGGAATTATAAAGTTAATTAACTTATGGCAAATGGGGACTTGGGGGATTTCTTTATTTAAAATGAGTTTAACAAAAATGAATTAAAATTTATATAAATAATTGATATTTGTTAGTTGAAGAATGGTTTGTATATGAATAATTATAACATATTAATATAAGATTAAATAACAATATTACTAACAATTTATGATTAACGTTTTATTTTTATTCTAGTAACATAATTAATTATTTACTAATTAATTTAACTTTAACGTTTTGCATGAATTATTTTAAAGAAATTATAGATATTAGTTTATGCTGAAATAAAATAAACAATAATTAATTATTTAGAGAAATCAAGCATACTAGTTCTATTATAAGAAATCTTTAATTAAAACCATTTTGTATATATCATCTTATTTAAAATATAAATGTTTATAAGTTTATGATGATCAAAGGATAATAACATCTAGATAATATTGATATTTGTTCTTGCAAAATAACTAGTTTGACATAATATTTAGAAAATCAAAGTGTTTATATTGGATATCCATGATCATAGTGATTTCTTATAACTGAAATATAATATTTTTATTATAAAAGTATCATGGCCATGAAGAACAAATTATAAACATTCAACATTAAATCAAAACTATAAAGTACATGAAATCATAAAACTTACTTATTAGTGCTTTCAACCTTAAGAAAATAATGGATTAAGGTTTGAAAATAATGGAGGATTTGTCCTTCTTTTATAGTAAAAATATAGAGTTGTTATGTCTTATGAAATTTATGAAAATTAATCATATTTAATATAAGGCAAAACACAAATTAAAATTGTTTAAAAGGTTTTCAAACAGTTTAACTCTTTTAATAAATTTTATTTAATTAAAACATTCATTGGTTTATTTTTATTAATTAAACAACAACATATGAAAAAGATGTTAATAACAATAATCCAAGATTTATTCTAGTGATTTGCATGGGAAAAGTTCATGAATAAATTATCTTGATTATAAATGTTTAAATGAGTATGCAATACTACAAGGGTGGTAAAAAGTATATTTGCATAGCAATGATCACATAAAATACATGAAACGAAAATTGAGATTAATTAATAATATTATAAAGATATGTAAATTTAAATAGAACAAAACCAAAAATTTAAAATGGGGTCGAGTTTTCAAGTTTAAAAATTAACGAATGTTATGAATGTTATAATAGGGCCTCAATTATTTATCTGAGTATGTTGGTGGTTACCAGTTAGAAAAGAGCTTCAGTTTTTACTTTACATTTACAATGGTTGTTGTGATGCTCTATTTACATATATGAATTGTGATTTTGCCTCATTATATACATACAACAAACACTAGTGTATTGCTCACCAATATTTTAGTTGATCAAATATATTTTTACGCATGCTACAGGTTCACTTTTAGGTAGCTTATGAAAATTAAAGACTCATCACTTAATACCTTTATGATATTTTAATGAATTAAATATTGTTGTAATTGTTTGTATTTTGATCTTTGAAAAAGTTGTACTTGAGTTATTGAATGAAATGAATAATAAATTATTGTCATTTAATAGTGTCATTGTGTTCATGTCCAATCAAATGTCTCGCCCCGCATATTCCGCCACCTTTTGGTCGGAGTGTGACATTGAACATGGATTATAAAACAAAATTTTATAATAATAATAAAATAATAGAATTTTAAAATGCAGTCTTTAATCACCCAAATAAGACACCAACAATAAAAAAAACTTTCATACCAAATAAATAATTAATTTGTAATTAAAAAAAAACACTTGGATAAACCCACCCCTTATTCCATGTTCAACCCCTCATCACATAGATTATACCTTTAGGATATTTCAAGGAATTAAATATTGTTGTTATTGTTTGTATTAAATTTTGAACAAGTTGTACTTTAGATAATTGAATGAAATAAATGAATTGATTAAATATTGTCACTTTAATAGTGTTATTGTGTTATTGATCAATTTGTCGTGTCCCGGCATGTTCCGCCGCCTTTGTCTATACGCGATTGCCCTACTTGATTGTTCATTGCACTTATTTACTTCATTTAATCTCATATATACACATGCACACACTCTCATATTATTCTAAGGTATCCTTACCTTACTGCAAAAATATAGTTTTTATATTTTTCTTATAGATCACAAACTTAATTTGGATCCCGTTATTTCTCATATCCCTAAATATTGATCATACAACATGTTTGTAGCAACCATAAGAGGCAAAACACTATGATTCGATCCTTTTACAAAAAGATTCCAAGAATCGAAGGTGATATGACTTACCTGGGAGGATTGGATCTAAGTGTTTATCTCTAAGGCCAAGCGAACCCATATTATATGAGTCAACAACTTTAAGTGGTCGTTGCAAGCGTTCTGGTTGCCTTCATACTATTTTTTTGTTGGAAACATAAAAGCCATGGTGATACATGGATTGGTGTTTTCGACATCTCGTCGCACCTCATTTTTTACTTATCATTATTACGATTTTTGGTTGAAACATGAAAGACGCGGTGATACGTGCAAATGTTCGACTCCCCATTTTATCTCATTTTTATTTAAGATTTATTGATTGAAACAAGATTCATGGTGATACATGCACGTTATCGTCGTTAAATTTTAGTTTTTTTTATGTTGAATGTTTATGAAGAACTTATTTATTCAAGTATTTATTTAGTCATTTTATTTATATTGATTCCTCATTATGAATTCTTGTTTATATAATTTTATTTTTCGTTATGATTAATCCTCTTATATTTTGATTTCACAAGGTAAATTTATTACACTAATTTCATAATCTTGAATTATTTCGTCTATTTTGCTTTCTTCAATTTCATTTGATACATTTTGAATCCTCGGGACAATTTTCATTATACAATTTTTGTTCATTATGACTTCCAACAAAATTTTCATCATACGATTTCAAAATTCCTGATGACAATTTTACTTTGAATTCTCAAGATATTCTCATTGTATAATTCTTAAATCTCTTTGATTTCCTCATACAAATTTTCATATAAATTCTATTTTGATGGCAATCTTGTTTATCTTGCTTCCTAGTATCACAATATTGTTTATTTTAATTTCTCACGGCCGTTTTCAATACACAATATTATATAACCCTCATGGTAAAATTCTATTTCTTAATTTTGTTCTAATGACAATTTTCATTATTCATCTAGATACCTTATAACAAATTTCACCACATCAATCAATCAATCAATAAAGCCCTGTATATCCCACCGCATAGCACGCTATCGGTAGAGTCAGGGGAGGGTGAGATGTAGGCAAGTCTTTCCTCTATCCATGAGAATAGAGAGGTTGCTTCCAGAGAGACCCTTGGCTCATAAAGCTACATACAGGTAAACAGAGTAAACATACATCATACAAGCAAAGAAAATTAGTAATATATAGATAGCAAACTACCAAATAGCAAGGAATCTGTAACATACTAAGCATAGGGCATAATAAGTAAAAGACAACATCAAACAAAATATATACATAAACACAAGGAGCCAGGCTAGCCAACTAGACCCTAAATACAAAGCTAAGCTAACTAGGTACCTTCCCTTATAAGTCGCTAACCTTAATCCTACGTCTCCACGAACCTCTATCATGGACCATGTCCTCAGAGAGGTGCAACTCTATCTAGTCATGTCTATTCTCTCATCCCAAGTCAATTTAGGTCTTCCTCTACTCCTCTTTCCTTCCATAATGAAGGTTTCCGCTACTCTAACTGGCGCCGTTGTCGGTCTCCTCTTCACATGCCCAAACCATCTCAATCTCCCTTCCTTTATTTTCTCTGATATGCTAACTATTCCTAACCTTTCCCTAAAGACCTCATTTCTAATCCTCTTTAATCTAGTGTGTCCGCACATCCACCTCAGGATCCTCATCTCTGCTACCTCCTTCTTGTGTGCATGTGTCTTCTTGATGGCCCAATAGTCTGTTCCATACAACATTGCAGGTCTAACTGCGACTATAAAATTTTCCCTTTAATTTAGATGGTATCCGCTTGTCGAACAAAACCCCAGTGGCTGCTTTCCGCCTACACCAGCCAGCTTGTATGCGGCGGGTTATGTCACTGTTTATCTCTCCATTGATTTGGACAAACGATCCTATATATTTAAGCTTCGTTATCTACGGAACCACCTGGTCCTCAATAGTGATATGGGTGTCCTCGCTATCGCCAACATCACCGAAGTCACAACAAAAGTACTCTGTCTTAGTGCGACTAATTCTTAAACCTTTATCCTCTAAAGCTACGCGCCACTCCTCTAGCCTTTCGTTCAAGCTTTGTTAACACAATATCATCTGCAAAGAGCATACACCATGGGACAGGCTCCAGAATCAACTTGCACAGCTCATCCATGACTACCGTGAAAAGAAACGGGATTTAACGCCGATCCTTGGTGGAGTCCCATATCCACCTGGAAAAAAAAATTAGTATCTCCTACCGGCGCACGAACACTAGCTTTAGTCATGTCATACATATCTTTAATTAAGTCTATATACTTTCCAGGTACCCCTCTACCTTCTAAACTATCCCAAATTAGTCTACGTGGCACATTACCATATGCTTTTTCAAGGTCGATGAATATCATATGTAGGTCCCTCTTTTTTTTCCCTATACTTCTCCATTAATCATCTCAGTATGTGTATCACTTCCGTGGTTGATCGTCCTAGCATGAAACCATATTGGTTAACCATAACCTGCATTTCTCTCCTAATTCGAGTCTTAATTACTCTTTTCTTTTTAGAAAGAAGAAGGCTCCTGAATCAGCGCAGGGAAAAATCCGCAAGCAGGAGAACTGTACTAACCTGCCGCCGGTTACTTTATCAGGGCTCCCATAATTTCATCTTATGACCTAACAACTTAATTCCTCTGTAATTTCCACAACACTGTGCGTCTCCCTTGTTCTTGTATAGGGGCACTATTACACTACTCCTCCACTGGTCTGGCATTTTTCCATTCTTGAAAATAAGGTTGAATAGAGTAGTGAGCCATTGAACTCCTTCATCCCCTAAACTGTTCCAAGCCTCAATCGGTATGTTATCTAGACCAACCGCCTTAGCCCTTCCCATCTTCCTAAGTGCTATCCTCACCTCTCCCTGTGTGATACCTTCACAGTAGGAGTTTTCATTTGTTGTCACTGCGCAGCAGGGTTGTCTGTTTCACGTTGGTAGGTCTGTTTGCCATTAAAAAGACTATTAAAATAATTGTGCCATCTCTGTTTAATGTCTTGTTCCTTGATTAAGACACGTCCATCCTCTCCCTTTATATACTTCACTACTCCTAGGTCTTGTCTTCTACGCTCCCTGGCTTTAGCAATCTTGAGCATATCATGCTCCCCCTCCTTCGTTTCCAGACGTGCATACATTCGTCTATACGCTGTGTTTTTTGCCTCTGTCACCGCCTTCTTCGCCTCTCTCCTGACGTTTTTGTATTTCTCCCTCAACCTCCAACGCTCCGCCTCGTTTGTGCACCTTAAAAGATCCCTAAGACTCTGTTGCTTATCCTTGATCTTGCTCTGCACATCCTCATTCCACCTTAAAAGGAAATTGTGGCTATTCACTAACTTATTTCTCAACGTTCCTATAAAAACCCTATGTTTTAAAAAAAATTATTGATACCTCATATACACACACACTTTTTACTCTCTAACTTTTATATCAAAATCTTCACGCGTGATTGAAATGCGAACAATCTGTGGTGATTCACAAAAGTTTTCGGTTTCGCATGCTAATTTCAATTGGTAATTTGGTTCATAAAATATCATAAATGTTTCAAACTTTTCAATTTCAATTTTTTTGTTTACAAATTTTGATACTTTCAATTTCAAACTTAATTTTGGTCAAAATTTCCTTTAAAACGTAACCGTAAGTTCCTGAACACTTTCACCCAAACTATCACCACAATCAGCCCGTCAGTACCACTATTACCACCGCTATAATTCCCTCATTCCACTACCATATCTTCATACGCAATCAATTTTGCCCCAACCATGAAGAGAAACGAAAACCTAACTAACCTAAGTTATGCCCTCACCAACTCAAACTCCATATAAATCCAAGATATACAAAATCAACCCAGCAAAAATCCCCAATACCGACACTTTTTGTGACACCCGGTAAATTCCCAATCCCTTAAACCAAGCAATCAACCTAAATATTAGGTAATTTTGTTATATGCGCCCTGCGCGAGCGCGCCATATTAGAATCAGCGCGGGCATTTGTTATGTTCGCCCTGCGCGAGCGCGCCATATTAGAATCAGCGCGTGCATTTGTTATGTGCGCCCTGCGCGAGCGCGCCATGTTAGTCAGCGCGGGCATATTATGTGCGCCCTGCGCGAGCGCACCATGTTAAGAACCAGCGTGAGCATATGTTATATGCGCCATGCGCGAATGTTTTGGCTTTATGTTTTCATGTAACTTAACGTTATGTTGTCTATGGGTTGACCATCCCGCATGATGCTAAGGCGGGTGCATCCTAAATCGTTTATGCGCGTGCGGAAGAGAACTAACCTCCCCGCATGGCGGGAACATTGAGAGCTAGTTTGTCTGAAGCTCCAAGATGGAATTGACTTCAACATGACTGATCACTATGTTGAAATACCAAGACCACCTGGAGAATCTACAAATGAAACTCAATGTCCCTAACTGCGAGAAGGTTACGCACCTACCCGCAGCAAAGAAATGTCCTTCACGCAGAAAGCTATGCGCACAAAGTGATGCGCACAAAACACTTAGTCCATTCTCCAGACATAAGGAGATTACTCCCGCCCAAAAGGAAACAGTAGCGTGTTTCAGAGATTTTCCATTTTTTTACTGTACACTGACAAAAGTACCTGAAAAAAAAGGCACACTGTAACATGAAAAGTCAACTGTCAGCCACCCTATTCTCACCAACCCCAGACCTGCATGTCCTGTCCAAATCAAATCAAGATCTTTTATCCACTCCTCCACTTTTAAATAAACAATAAACAATAATAATTTCCATACTTTATCATCATTATACCTAGATATGAAAAGATTACAATCCCCTAAAGCAAGGGATTGTGTTCCCTTGAGTTTGCCTATAAATATGAAACCCAAATTATCACCCAAACACACTTCAAACTTCTCTCTTAAGAACTGCAAATTTCATTTCCGATCCTGTTACTAGGTAAGCCGAGATTATAACCCCGAGATCTACTTTCCAACCCTTATATTCTCCTATTTCTTGATCTTAATATATATACTTCTTGTTATTTAATCGTATTCTAGACCTTCGATTCCGAGGCCAACACCAAGAAAACCCGAATCTCGATTAATCCCTTAACAAGAACCACAGGTGAGTCTCACAGCCCCTATTTTCACTGTTTTCACTATTTTTAAACTGTTTTCGGGGCGAGGGACACGTACTTAAATAATGTTTTATCATGGTATATTTACAAGCTATGCAAGCGATTATGTGTTTAAGTTATGTTTCATGATGAGCAATGCAAACGGTTATCTAAGGTTTTCGATGTATGTGCGCTAGAACTCGAGTAAGTGATCACTTTACCATTGGAACTCTAAGGGTAGGGACTGCTGGTTTGATCCGCCCACTCTTAGGGGTCGCACCTCTTACACAGACGAGTGCCTAGTATGGTCATGGGGCAGTACTATGGGTTGAGCCCGCTCGTAGAGGTCGCTCCTCTTACGCAGACGAGTGCCTTGTTTTCCGGCACAACGTCCGCGCGTAACCCGCGGGACGGTATTACAGCATTATTCGCTCGTAGTGGCAGCGCCACTTACACAGACGAGCACAGTTTTCCAAAAGTGTCCACGCGTAACCCGCGGGACGGTATTACATTATTTTAGCTCGTAGTGGCAGCGCCACTTACACAGACGAGCACAGTTCCCAGAAATGTTCGCGCGTAACTCGCGGAACGATTTTATCAGAATATGTCTTACCAAGCATGTGTTTTAATGATGCTATCAGAATTATGTTTCAGAATGATTTGTATCAAGATTATGATACAATACGATTTATCAAGTTACTAAAACTTGTGAACTCACTCAGTTTATACTGATTCAAATGTTTTTACGTGTCTTTCAGGAGATAACTAGGTAGCGCATGGAGTCACACTTAGAGCACCTCACGCTGAACATCTAAAACTAGCTTTTTGGAAGATTTTAGTTCTATCCCTTCGATGCGCGTGGTTGTTCCCGCCGCGCAAGGGGATATGGCGTGGAAATCTTCAACAGTTTTTATACTTGGATGTTTTTATGTAATTTTTAAACAATGTAATGTAATTGTATTAAACTTTTCATGCGCAATGAAAATCTTACTTTGAATGTTTGCAATGGCCCGTGCTTAAGTATCAATCCCCACTCGCGCGCGCCCGGCTGTTTCCGCCGCTCAGGGCCGGGTGTGACAGATTGGTATCAGAGCACTGGTTATAGCGAACTAGGAAAAGAAGTTTTAACCTAGACTATAACCGTTGGGGAATCGCATGAAATATTTTTCAAAGAAAATATTTTCAAAAGAAACTATACACACACTTAGGAACACGGGTCACACAGTGTCTAGTGAATAAAGATAAAGAACATTATGTGCTCAGAGTACATGCGCTAAGTTTAATATATTTTCACTCTTTTAAAGCGAGAATGCCTCCAACTAGAGCCAAGGGAATTACCATGACACCCGAGGAACTCGCGGAAATAATCGCGCAGGCGATTGCGACGCATGAGGCCAGCAAGGCCGAATCAAGTCAGGGTCGTCAGAACGAGACCCCAGAACCCGAATCAGGAACCTTGGACAAAGGATGCTCCTATAAGACATTCATGGCCTGTAGGCCTTGGCCATTCAAGGGTACCGAAGGGGCCATTGGGCTCTACAACTGGATTGACAAGATGGAGACAGTTCTCTCCATTAGCGGATGTAGTGAGAACCAGAAGGTCCTTTACGCGACCTGCATGTTCCAAGAGGCAGCTTCGTCTTGGTGGAAGCTTCAAACGAAAACATTGGGGCGAGAAGTTGCTCTCCACAAGACCTGGGAGGAAATGAAGGAAATGATGATGAGAAAGTTCTGCTCTCGCGCAGAAATCCAGAGTCTACAGCAGGAATTCTGGAACCACACCATGGTAGGAACGGATATCGACGCCTACAACAACCGGTTCAACGAGCTTTGCCAGTTGGTGCCAGACATGGCAAACACGGAGGAAAAGAAGATCGAGAGGTATATTTTTGGGTTACCTCCTGTTGTTAGGGTTCCGCTCAACGCCGCAGCGCCTCCAACCTTTGATGAGGCGGTAGCGCGGGCCATCACCCTTACAAGGGATACGGTCCGTGCGGGTATGTTGACTACGCGCGGAAGCGAGCAGCGAACCTCTGACTCCAAGAGGAAATGGAACTCGCACCACCGAGGGTCCGACTCCAAGCAGCCACCGTTCAAGAAGCAGGAAAGCGCAAGGGTTTACGCGATTCAGGCCGCGGAGCCACCACGAAAGGGATACAGTGGCCCTTACCCATGGTGCAACAAATGCAAGTTTCACCACGAAGGTGAATGCGCGGGCGTCACGTGCGCCAAATGTAACAGGCCAGGGCACAAGACGGTGAATTGCCGTGCTAAAGAAGCTGGAGCCAATGACAACTGCTATGCATGCGGAAAGCCAGGGCATTTCAGTCGGGATTGCCCGCAAAGGGGAAACCAAGCTCGCGGGAGAGCTTTTGTGATCGGCGCGGGTGAAGCTAAAGAAGAGCCGAATGTGGTAACCGGTACGTTTTTGCTTAACGGCCATTTTGCATCTGTCTTATTTGATACTGGCGCTGACCTGAGTTTTATATCTGCTGAGTTTAAAAACTCCCTAGGCTTAGCAACCAGTAGGCTAGATACGCCTTATACTATAGAACTAGCCAATGGTAGGCAGTTATGCGCGAACGAAAGAACTGAACAATGTGTTATAGTCATGGGAGGTCACGGGTTCAATATTAACTTGTTGCCAATAGACTTGGGAAGTTTTGACATTGTGGTAGGTATGGATTGGTTAGTTGAGAACCGCGCGGAAGTTATTTGCCATGAGAAGCAGGTTCGGATCCCACTGTTGAACGAAGAAACCTTAGTAATTCAAGGGGAAAGAAGGGGAGTTGCGACGAAACTGATTTCGTGCCTAAAGGCGCGTAAGTGCCTAAGGAAAGGGTGCTACGCCTTCCTGGCGCATGTCGTAGAAAAGAAAGGAGATAAGCGAAGAATTGAAGACTTACCAGTAGTGCGCGAATTTCCAGAAGTTTTTCCTGAAGATTTGCCCGGATTGCCGCCGCCGCGACAAGTAGAGTTTCGTATTGATTTAGTCCCAGGAGCTGCGCCAGTAGCTCGAGCGCCTTATCGATTAGCTCCATCTGAGATGCAAGAGCTATCCAATCAGTTACAGGAACTATTGGATAAGGGTTTCATACGCCCAAGCTTTTCACCTTGGGGAGCTCCAGTACTGTTTGTTAAGAAGGATGGTTCGTTCAGAATGTGTATTGACTACAGGGAGCTGAACAAGCTGACAGTCAAGAATCGGTACCCCTTACCGAGGATTGACGACTTATTTGACCAGTTGCAGGGATCCAGTTATTATTCGAAGATAGATCTACGGTCAGGATACCACCAACTTAGGGTCCATGAGGAAGATGTGCCGAAAACAGCCTTCCGAACTAGATACGGCCATTATGAGTTCTTAGTGATGCCTTTCGGGCTAACTAATGCGCCGGCTGTGTTCATGGATCTGATGAACCGCGTGTGCAAACCATACTTGGACAAGTTTGTGATTGTGTTTATAGATGATATTCTGATTTACTCTCGGACCAAGGCCGAGCATGAGCAACACTTGAGATTGATTTTGGAATTGTTGAGGAAAGAAAAGTTGTATGCGAAGTTTTCCAAGTGCGAGTTTTGGCTTAGAGAAGTTCACTTTCTCGGTCACGTTGTAAACGAGAAAGGAATACACGTTGATCCTTCCAAAGTCAAGGCCATCGAAAACTGGGAAGCGCCAAAAACCCCAACTGAGGTGAGGCAATTCCTAGGACTAGCTGGCTACTATCGACGCTTCATTGAGAACTTCTCCAAGATAGCTCTACCTCTGACCGCGCTAACTCAGAAAGACAAGAAGTTTGTTTGGGGCGAAAATCAAGAAGCAGCCTTTCAAATGTTGAAACATAAGTTATGTAGTGCGCCAATTCTGTCTCTGCCCGAGGGGACGGATGACATTGTTGTTTACTGCGACGCTTCACATCAGGGACTCGGATGTGTCCTTATGCAGCGAGACAAAGTCATAGCGTATGCCTCGCGCCAACTCAAGACCAATGAGAAGAACTACACAACGCATGATCTGGAACTTGGAGCAGTTGTCTTCGCTCTAAAGATTTGGCGCCATTACCTCTATGGTACAAAGTGTATAATCTTTACGGATCACAAGAGTCTTCAACATATATTTGATCAAAAGGATTTAAACATGAGGCAACGAAGATGGGTGGAGTTGTTGAATGACTATGATTGTGAAATCAAGTACCACCCTGGAAAGGCGAATGTGGTAGCAGACGCGCTAAGTAGGAAGGAGCGAATAAAAACGCTACGAGTCAAGGCTCTAAGGTTGACCATACACGCAGATCTCTCTACTCGCATCCGAGACGCTCAGCAAGAAGCCTTGAAACCAGAGTTTGTTAAAAACGAATCCCTTGGGGGTATGATTAAAAGTTTGGAACTTAAAGAGAACGGCACTCGGTATTTTGCTAACCGCTTATGGGTCCCTCTCAAGGGAGGATTGCGCGAGCAAGTATTAAACGAAGCTCACAAGACGCGGTATTCCGTACATCCTGGCGCAGACAAGATGTACCAAGATGTTAAAACGCTGTATTGGTGGCCCAATCTTAAAGGCGCCATCGCGACGTATGTCAGTAAGTGCCTGACGTGTTCGAAGGTGAAGGCTGAATACCAGAAACCATCAGGGTTGCTTCAACAGCCAGAAATTCCCATGTGGAAGTGGGAACAAATCTCTATGGACTTCATCACCAAATTGCCAAGGACACCTGGGGGTTACGACACGATCTGGGTTATTGTAGATCGGCTAACTAAGTCAGCGCACTTCCTGCCGATCAAGGAAACCGATAAGATGGAGAAGTTAGCCCGATTGTATATTCGAGAAGTAGTTTCGAAACATGGAGTCCCAGTGTCCATCATTTCTGATAGAGATAGCCGGTTCACATCAAGGTTTTGGAGAACGTTACAAGGAGCTCTAGGTACTCGCCTTGATATGAGTACAGCTTATCATCCTCAAACGGATGGGCAAAGCGAGCGAACAATTCAGACGTTGGAAGATATGCTGCGCGCGTGCGCGATCGATTTCGGAGGAAGCTGGGATACTCATCTCCCATTGGTTGAATTTTCTTACAACAACAGCTATCACACAAGCATCAAGGCTGCGCCGTTCGAAGCTTTGTATGGGCGCAAGTGTAGATCCCCACTGTGCTGGGCTGAAGTGGGTGACAAGCAAATGACTGGTCCAGAATTGATCCAAGAAACAACAGACAAGATTTTTCAGATAAGGGATCGCCTTAAGACAGCGCGCGACAGACAGAAGAGCTACGCAGATGTGCGAAGAAAACCGTTGGAGTTTCAAGTAGGGGATAGAGTACTTTTGAAAGTCTCTCCATGGAAAGGAGTCCCCCGTTTCGGCAAGCGAGGAAAGTTGAATCCGCGCTACATTGGACCATTTGAGATCCTGGAAAGGATCGGTCCGGTTGCTTATAAACTCCGTTTACCCGCCGAACTCAGTGGAGTTCATGATACGTTTCATGTGTCCAACCTCAAAAAGTGCTTATCTGACGAAACGTTGATTTTGCCGTTAGAAGAGATTCACATCGACAAACAGCTGCACTTCGTAGAAGAACCTATAGCAGTAACCGATTGGAAAGAACAAAAGTTACGCAGAAGCAGAATCAAGTTAGTAAAGGTTCAATGGAACTCGAGGCGTGGGCCTGAATTCACTTGGGAAAGAGAAGACCAGATGCGCCAGAAATACCCACACCTCTTTCAGAACATGGCTTCTGCCAGCAACGTCTCCTAAATTTCGGGACGAAATTCGTTTAACGAGGGGAGAATGTGACACCCGGTAAATTCCCAATCCCTTAAACCAAGCAATCAACCTAAATATTAGGTAATTTTGTTATATGCGCCCTGCGCGAGCGCGCCATATTAGAATCAGCGCGGGCATTTGTTATGTTCGCCCTGCGCGAGCGCGCCATATTAGAATCAGCGCGTGCATTTGTTATGTGCGCCCTGCGCGAGCGCGCCATGTTAGTCAGCGCGGGCATATTATGTGCGCCCTGCGCGAGCGCACCATGTTAAGAACCAGCGTGAGCATATGTTATATGCGCCATGCGCGAATGTTTTGGCTTTATGTTTTCATGTAACTTAACGTTATGTTGTCTATGGGTTGACCATCCCGCATGATGCTAAGGCGGGTGCATCCTAAATCGTTTATGCGCGTGCGGAAGGGAACTAACCTCCCCGCATGGCGGGAACATTGAGAGCTAGTTTGTCTGAAGCTCCAAGATGGAATTGACTTCAACATGACTGATCACTATGTTGAAATACCAAGACCACCTGGAGAATCTACAAATGAAACTCAATGTCCCTAACTGCGAGAAGGTTACACACCTACCCGCAGCAAAGAAATGTCCTTCACGCAGAAAGCTATGCGCACAAAGTGATGCGCACAAAACACTTAGTCCATTCTCCAGACATAAGGAGATTACTCCCGCCCAAAAGGAAACAGTAGCGTGTTTCAGAGATTTTCCATTTTTTTTACTGTACACTGACAAAAGTACCTGAAAAAAAAGGCAAACTGTAACATGAAAAGTCAACTGTCAGCCACCCTATTCTCACCAACCCCAGACCTGCATGTCCTGTCCAAATCAAATCAAGATCTTTTATCCACTCCTCCACTTTTAAATAAACAATAAACAATAATAATTTCCATACTTTATCATCATTATACCTAGATATGAAAAGATTACAATCCCCTAAAGCAAGGGATTGTGTTCCCTTGAGTTTGCCTATAAATATGAAACCCAAATTATCACCCAAACACACTTCAAACTTCTCTCTTAAGAACTGCAAATTTCATTTCCGATCCTGTTACTAGGTAAGCCGAGATTATAACCCTGAGATCTACTTTCCAACCCTTATATTCTCCTATTTCTTGATCTTAATATATATACTTCTTGTTATTTAATCGTATTCTAGACCTTCGATTCCGAGGCCAACACCAAGAAAACCCGAATCTCGATTAATCCCTTAACAAGAACCACAGGTGAGTCTCACAGCCCCTATTTTCACTGTTTTCACTATTTTTAAACTGTTTTCGGGGCGAGGGACACGTACTTAAATAATGTTTTATCATGGTATATTTACAAGCTATGCAAGCGATTATGTGTTTAAGTTATGTTTCATGATGAGCAATGCAAACGGTTATCTAAGGTTTTCGATGTATGTGCGCTAGAACTCGAGTAAGTGATCACTTTACCATTGGAACTCTAAGGGTAGGGACTGCTGGTTTGATCCGCCCACTCGTAGGGGTCGCACCTCTTACACAGACGAGTGCCTAGTATGGTCATGGGGCAGTACTATGGGTTGAGCCCGCTCGTAGAGGTCGCTCCTCTTACGCAGACGAGCGCCTTGTTTTCCGGCACAACGTCCGCGCGTAACCCGCGGGACGGTATTACAGCATTATTCGCTCGTAGTGGCAGCGCCACTTACACAGACGAGCACAGTTTTCCAAAAGTGTCCGCGCGTAACCCGCGGGACGGTATTACATTATTTTAGCTCGTAGTGGCAGCGCCACTTACACAGACGAGCACAGTTCCCAGAAATGTTCGCGCGTAACTCGCGGAACGATTTTATCAGAATATGTCTTACCAAGCATGTGTTTTAATGATGCTATCAGAATTATGTTTCAGAATGATTTGTATCAAGATTATGATACAATACGATTTATCAAGTTACTAAAACTTGTGAACTCACTCAGTTTATACTGATTCAAATGTTTTTACGTGTCTTTCAGGAGATAACTAGGTAGCGCATGGAGTCACACTTAGAGCACCTCACGCTGCACATCTAAAACTAGCTTTTTGGAAGATTTTAGTTCTATCCCTTCGATGCGCGTGGTTGTTCCCGCCGCGCAAGGGGATATGGCGTGGAAATCTTCAACAGTTTTTATACTTGGATGTTTTTATGTAATTTTTAAACAATGTAATGTAATTGTATTAAACTTTTCATGCGCAATGAAAATCTTACTTTGAATGTTTGCAATGGCCCGTGCTTAAGTATCAATCCCCACTCGCGCGCGCCCGGCTGTTTCCGCCGCTCAGGGCCGGGTGTGACACTTTTACCCTATGTTACACCTACCAATTTCACTATCCTAATACTATGAAACGCTGACAAGCACATCATCTCATTCCTTGAACACACACAAACCAAAATTTACCAACCTATGACTCAATCCTTTGACCCATACTTTGTTGAATCACAAACTATGTTGTCATACCATTTCCACTCAACCTTCGAACATAATACCAAAATAGTTATCTAAACCATCTTTGCAAAATGCATATAAAAACCGAATCCAAGCCCAAACTAGAAAATCTCAACTTATCCAATCCATCAATCTCAAACAAACCCCACCAATCAAAACCAAGTAAACCCAGCTACACAAGACACTCAAGAACTCACTCACTCCTCAAAAGGTTTCCAAACCATCCACCATTAAATCCCAAGCCTATACGTATACACGCAAGCCTCATTTTCTTATTGACTTTTTATAAGTAATGTATTTATAACGACTCCACGTACTCAAATCTTCATTTTAAATTATAAAATTTTGTTTCAAGATAACAATTTGCGTATTTACGCTTATTCATAGTGCTCATTTCTTTATAAATCCTTTTCATTTAAAAGTGATATTGTTATAACAAGTTTACGCACTCGAAATTTAATTTTTGGATTTCATTTTCAGGGTTATACAACAAACTATTTATGTGTTTCACTATTCCGTATTACTATAATGTCCATTTCATTTATGATTCCTGTTTGTTTAAAATGATATCATCATAACAATTTTATGTACCCGAAATTTCGTTTAAGAATTTAGCTTTCAAGATTTGCTTGATAGCAATTTAGGAGTTGCTCTAACGAAGCGTTACCGCGATACTCAGTTATTTTATTCCTGTTTGTGGAATTGATATAATGACTTTACTCGAAATTTCATTTTGAATCTTTTTTTTTTCAAGAATATATGATATGCGATTTACATACTTCATCATTATCCCAAGTCCCATTTCTATTTTGATGTTTCTTTTTATTTAAAGAGGTATTTCTATAATACTCGATATTTCATTTTGTGTTTTGATTATTCTTGTATGAATTCTGATTATTCGATAACAATTTGTGTGTTTATTATGCACTAGTTCAAACCTCAGTTTCACTACAATTTCGTTTCATTTTTAAATTATTTTTTTATCACGCCTATATTGCTCATTATAAAAGATATTTATTCATTTTGGCGCATGACCTTATTTATTCAATTAACAGCCTATGCATGGTTGTCCACAAACATTTGCCCTATTGGAAACCGTTACTATAATTATGATTATATAATTGTTTCACAATAGAAGTCGTATGCGCATTTTATCACATTTCTTCGATGTTTTGTTAAGTTAAACAATTATTATTTCGTGTTTGATATATGGTTACGCTACCCCATAGAACTCAACTCACCATCATGTTATTTAATCTTATTTCACGCAATCATATCCACAAATTCTTATGACCTCAAGTTTGTTTCACATATGAAACCCATCATACGATTATATTGTTAATTGTATCGTTGTTTATCTCAACCTCAAGTTTTCATGTATCGGAATTCTCATTATCACAAGTTTTAGGTTTATCATGTCTCATTTAGTGCCTCAATTTATATACCTTGATAATCATCTTGATGACTTTCGACTTCAAGTACATTCCATATCATATTGTTTTCTCTATAACTTCATCTATTCAACCATCTATACTTATTTAGCCGAATTGTTATTTTAATCCAGCGTTGTATCATGTGACTCTTTAGTTGTTTTTATCTATTGTTTCAATTATTTACCTCATTTTTCCTACATATTTAAATGTCGGCCTCAATATTTTTCAACTGCCTATTATTTGTTTCGCAATCCTGCTAAAAGTCGACATTTTTTATTTACGTTTCTTATATTTAAGATCTCAAAATAAATATCTCTTTTAAACCACACAATGTAACGAACCAAGTCGACCATACGAAGATCTAAATAATTATGGGTGCACACTTAATTATCAAAATCCTCGTATGGAAGCCATAGTAAGTGCAGTTGTGTGCCATAACTCGAAACCAAGGATGATTTTAGAAAAACGATATAAATTCGAGATGATAAGGGCATGGTGGATACGCCGCTGATACATCCTATATATAGGTGTCCTTGTTATGTTTCTCATTTGTGGCGTTTTTCGAGTCATTCGAGGATTTGATGTTATTCTTTTTACTCAAATTTTTAGTACTATTGCCTTACTAAAACGAGATCCGGTGGTAGTTGTCTCTTTTTCTTAAGATTATATTAATATCGGGAAGAAATTTCCTAAAGTAGGGGATAGTGTGACATTTCCCATTTTCGGTTTAATTCATACTTGTACTTGTACGGTAAACCCAACCCGATTTTGATTTATGGATCGTTTGATATTTAATAAAATAGTGTATTTAAAGTTATAATCATGTTTCATACCTTTCGTTTTTTTAATGCCCTTAACGGTATTTTAAAACGCTCTTTTGACGCTCAAAACGATTTAAAATGTCAGTTTCGTTTTTTTGATATTTTAACTTGTTTAAAACCCACCAATCAACCAAATTGCATATAAAACCATTGGTGGAGACTTGTGGCTAATCCCGAAAACCATCCGCTATATATACAATCCTATTTCATCCATTCTTGGTTGTTCACACTTCAAACTCTCTCTCAAATTGGGTTTACAAGCTTCATTTCCATGTTCTTGACATTTTGACTTTTTAAAGTCAAACATAAGCTAAACCTTGATTTTAAATCGTTTTTGATAATCAAAACTTATGATTTTAGTTGTTTTATGTTATAGTACTTTGCTTCTTTGTTTTCCCTTCTTCAACAGTGGTTGAATTATGTGTTTATGCCATTCTAAGGCAAGTTTGCATGAAAGGGCCATTTTAGTCCATGTTAATATTTTAATTCGTTTAAGCTTACTGATTTGTTTAAGTTCTGAGTTTACAAGTTTTTATATTATTTCTATGGTATTGGGTATGTGGTAACCAACCTCGGTCTAATACCAAGTCACGGACTGAACCGAAACCATACTCTCGTTTAAACTCTTTATTTAAATGATTTAAAGCAAGTTGCATGTAAGATTTAAGTGTCTAAGTTCTTTTATTTACTTTTTGTATTTGTTGTTATGATATGGATTTGTTGGAACCAAACTTGGTCATATACCGAGTCTTGAACCAACTGAACCAAACAAACCGAACTAAACCGAGCTCACTCGCTTACAACAAACAACTTGTGATTCGGGCCGCCAAATCTCATATTTTTTTTCTTTAAGATTTTGTTATAAATTGATTTAAAAATGTTTTCTTAAAATACTTAGTATGTTGGATCCAACGTGATTTTATAACAAGCTTGGACCGATAAGACCGAACTTCCGCTTAACATTGACGTTTGGAGTTTCTTCCTAATAGAACTTCTAACTTGGTTAAGTTTCTGATTTAAATAAGTTATCTCAAAATATTTATCATCTTGGAATGTCGGCTTTGGACTTGACAACTTATCAAGACCCGAACCGACTAAGCCGACCACTAGTAAAATCGTGTTTTGGTATCTATCAAACAAGAGGTCGTGCACTATTGCATTAAACTAATCCCCTCATATTTACTTAACAAAGGTTAAGTAAAACCAATGGATAGAACACCAAGACTCAATTTCGGGTTAACTTACTTTTCAATTCGTCACTTTAATTACTTAAGTTTTTACACTTTAAACCCCAAAATTTTGTTTACTTATTTTGTTTGTCATTTTATTTTACTTTAAGTTTTCCCAAGACATTCTACTAACTCAAGGACCTTTTAACCTTGGACTCGCACGCTAACTAGTTGGGCTCGTTTTTCCTGAAGTTTCTTAAACCAACCTTCACCAAAGTCACTCATTCCAAGTGAGTAATCAAACTCACCCTTTTTATGCTTTATACTATTGGGGGTGGCATATGCACCATATTCAAGCTTATGCATGTTTTGACTTTTGAGACCTCAACACTAAATCCACAATTCAACATCATGTGTTTATATGAATATTTGCCCGATCATTTGTTTATGCCTCATTATTTGTGTGCTTAAGTGTTTAATTATTGTTTATGGTTTGACCTCATCCTAATCCTCATTAAGTATGATCATACTCTCCCCTACTTATTTTAGCTTTGTGCTAATAGAATATGGCCTCATTCATTTATTCGAGTATGTTGGTTGTTACAAATTTTAAAGGAACCTTAGTGTTTACTTTACATTTGCAATGGTTGTTGCGATGCTCTATTTACACATAGAATTGTTATTTTACCTCATTATATACGTATAACAAAAACTAGTTTATTGCTCACAAAAATTCATGTTAATCAAATCTACTTTTATACATGTTACAGGTTTACTTTTAGGTTGCCTATGAAGATTGAAGATTCATCACATAGATTATACATTTAAGATATTTCAAGGAATTAAATATTTGTTGTTATTTTTTGTATTAAATTTTGAACAAGTTGTAGTTGAGATTATTGAATGAAAAAATTGAGTTAATTAAATATTGTCATTTTAAAAGTGTCATTGTGTTCTTGAGAAATCTGTCGTGCTTCGGCATGTTCCGTCACCTTTGGTCGGGTGTGACAATCTTGTATTTCATGAGCGAACTAAGCATATTGAAATCGATTGTCATTTTGTTCGCGAGAAGTTACAAGAGGGCCTCGTGACTTTGGTGCATATGAACATGAAAGATCGGCTTGTTGACATTTTTACAAAGAGCTTACCAGGACCTCACTTTCACTAGCTTTTATGCAAGTTAGGGTTTTCTTAACCTCTAACTTGGGTGGGGGTGGGGGTGTAAGTGTATATGTCTTATACGCTGCTCGTCACACGTACATATACGCCCAACTTATACGTTGCAATACATATACGCCAAAAACATATGCGTTGGATATGTGTTTTCTATATATATATATATGTGTAGTTTCTTGTTCTTGCCTTTGGTTTTTTTTATGTATCATGATTATGTTCTGATACTGACGGTATTGTTCTTTTATAAGTCTGATCAAGAAAAGACACATATTGAAGGCACATTGTGTCACACATAATGGCGTGAACAATTTGACTGAAATCGTATACTATTTTTCTACATTAAACTTAAATGTTTTAAGTCGATCTAGAACAATTAACACTACGAAACAACATTTGAAGGCACATTGTGTCATCTTACTAAAACATTTAAAATCGAAACAAAAAAAAATGATAACATATATAAATCAAGTATATGTTGGTGGTGTGGAAATCAAAACCGACGTCGAACTCCTAGAGGAATATTTAGCCAATTAGATATCGAAGTAACCAAGACTATGGAAAGAGTGGATGATGGAAAAGAAAAGGATTCATTAATGTTATACTCGACTGATGCATACCTACAAGGCAACAATTCATGATTGTTTTTCTTATAATTCAAAACTGTTTGCACAATACCACCTATGTTGAATATGGACGGGAAGCAGACTTGTTTCAGCTTTATGCATGTTATCGCTCAAATTAATCATCGGAGGATATAAAACAAGAAAACAAAACCTATGAGAGAACACACATATCATAGTCGTTTATCTCAATATGCTGGAATGATACCATCAATAATATATAGGGATAAAAATAAAATAGAACAGACAATGTTGGCATTTAAACTTGCATAAAAATAAACCAATCTTATGTATGTTTATGTATTAATTACTATATATGTAACCTATGTCTAGGTCAACTAAAGTCTAAATGACGCAGTATAAGTTAGTTTATGACGCCAAATCAGTGCAAATGACAGTTATAAAAGTTGAAGATGAGGACAGCGTAAAGGGGCTTTTCACTAGTCCTATAAATGTTTGTTCGTTAACAAACTCTTGCAATTTCACACTCTTCAGTCTTCACATTTGAGCATTTGCATGTTTGTAAAACCTATATACTGAACCGGTACCAACATAACTTAATCAGTACCGAAAACCCGAAATTTGTTTTTCGTGTTTCCGATATTTGAACCATTCAAATTTCGTACTTTTTTGTGTATTTGATGGTACCGGTAAGAGCATTCTCATCCCATCCCCATAATTATGTGAGGGGGATTGGTAAATTATAAGGTGGAGTTTTAAATGATTGTGAATGAAAATTATAGGGTGAAGAAAGAAATATAGTGATTTTTTGTAAATTTGGGAAACTTTGTTTGTCCTTACAAATTAATGAAATTGTCTTAACACATTAAATGTACATTGAACCAATTTGATGGGAAGAGACAGATTTTCAGTAAAATCACAACATTTGTTTTTGCCATTCATACATACATAAAAAAAATAAAAACAAAAACATAATAAACCAGGGTGTAAAGCTATAAATTACACACTTATTTTGACAGGGAATTTATGAATGCAATCCATCCATGGGTTACTATCCGACGGCTTCACCTCTCTAACGGCTTCCCAAACGGCGCTGTTACATTTAAAGCCGCTACCGAAAGCAATCTGCCACACGCGGTTTCCTTTCTTCATCCGCCCTTTCGCCTCCGTGTACGCCAGCTCATACCATATCGAGCTAGATGACGTGTTCCCGAACCTGTACAACGTCATCCTCGACGGCTCCACGTGCTTCTCCGACAGCTGCAAGTTCTTCTCCAGCTCGTCGATCACCGCCCGACCGCCAGCATGAATACAAAAATGATCGAATGCTAGCTTGAAATCCGGTATGTAGGGTTTCATCTTGGAGTCCATTATTCGTCTAGCGATTAAGCTTGCGAAGAACAAGACCTGCTCGCTGATCGGAAGCACGAGCGGGCCTAAAGTCGTGATGTTTGATTTTAATGCGTTGCCAGCGATCGCCATTAGGTCTTTCGAAAGTGAAACTCCGACTTTTCCCGAGTCGTCTTGCTCCTGGTACACGCAGTTGAAAGCGGTGTCGTCTGATCCGCAGTGGGTGCGGACGGTGTGAAGGAGCTTGTATTTCGCACGGCGTCTATCAGAGGATTTGTTGGATAATAATACTGCGGCTCCGCCTACTCGGAATAAACAGTTCGGGATCAGCATTGACTTCTTGTTCCCGAAGTACCAGTTTTGAGTTATGTTTTCCATGCTCACGACGACCGCGTACGTTTTACGGTGGACTTGAAGCATATCTTTTGCTAGGTCGACCGCGATCACGCCCGCGCTGCAGCCCATGCCGCCAAGGTTAAACGATTTAATATTTCCGCGGAGTTTGTATTTGTTGACTATCATGGCGGATAAGGAAGGTGTTGGATTAAAAAGGCTACAGTTTACTACCAATATTCCGATATCTTTCGGATTAACGTTGGTGGACTTGAAAAGATTGTCAAGAGCTCCGAACATAACGTCCTCGGCTTCTTTTCTCGCGGCCTCCATCGATGGAGAGGGCGGGATGTTGTGTAGCGCCTCGGGGAGGTAAGTCTCCTCTCCGAGACCGGCCCTTTCCAGAATCTTCCGTTGAAACTCGAGTGCCGACTCGTTGAAACCGCCGTGTAGTCTCGAGCGTTCCATAAACACGTCGAATTTGACTTGTAGGTGGTCTGGTGGGCGGTAGCACGAATAGTCAACTAGGTAAACGGGCCAGGGTCGGGTCATGAGGTAAGTCATGGACCCTAACAAGGCGGCGCCAGATAGCGCGATGACGGTTAGGAGGTTGTGTTGGAGGAGGTTATAGAGTTCTATGGTATCATCAAAGTTTAGCTGGGATAGGTGGTCAGCGGTGACGGCCACTATTGGTAGGAAAATGAGGGTGAGAAGGTGTGACATGAGGTAATGATACCCTAGTTTTACGTATTTTAATTTAACGCTATTCAGGAAATTAGGGAGCGGGCGCGGTCGTGGCTGGATTTCGACGGTGGCAACGCCACTAGGAGAGGCGGAGTTATGGTGGGAGGAGGTGGACATTGGTGGTTGAAGCTAGGATGAGATTATTTTTTGACTAGAAGAGCAATAAAAATATATTGTGGATGGTGGATGAGAGGTGAGACTTGAGAGGGTATATATAGAGTTAAGAAATGGTAGACCGGGTAGATGCAACTTTGTGAATTAAAAGTCCATACAATCATCAACTGCCTTGGGACACCTGTCACACGATAAATGATTTCTTCAATTATTAGCTACATTTACTTATTCTTTTTCGAAAGACGGAAAATCTGTATGTATTAAACCATATCGAAAGAGGAATTTTGCTCATATCGAAAATGTCTATGTCCATCACCACCACCACCTACTGTTCGCTAGCACCAGCGTTTGACACACCGCTGTTCATCGCCATTATCATCATCCGGCACCACCACCAGTTTATTTTAGGAGTTTACGAACGTTAAAAACAAACAGTCTTCTTATTACAAATTGTAGTGATCCACCTTTTCTTATACAGATATCTACAGATATAGTCTTTATCATTTTATCTCTTAAAAAACAAACAACACAAAAAAGATTAAATGCATTAAGCTATTTTGAATAAGAGTTGCTTGAATGTTAACAAATGGTATTTGTCGTAACTACATCAATGAATTAGAAAAGCTTTTGTGATTTTAAATGATAGAATTTTGAAATCGGAAGGTGACAAAAAAACTTAGAAATGTCGTTAAAGAAACTTGAATATAATGAATTTTTTTGATACGCTGGAATCGTAGTCGTCTTAAGCGGGAGCGGGAGCAGGAGCCCGAGTCGGCTCCTCCCTGATAACCTCCCTCAGATATCGGGGGTGATTTTTCAAAACATCCCACAACTCGGGGTTTAATAACCCCTTATGAGTGACAAAGCGTCGGTAGTCACGATGCGCTTGGGCATACGCATCTTGTACGATCATCTCGTCAAGTGGCCGTAGGTAAAAACGATGGAGTTGACCAGCCTTTTTTTAAGATCCCGCAACTTTGAGTTGATTTAGTTGACTGTACGAAGCCGGTACCACCAAATTGAACATGCATCACTTTAACCGCCAACCAAAATTAGGCTTCCAATCGGATGTATCAACAACGTACATCCAAGTGTTCGACAAAGCAACCTCGTCATCGTAGCTCCATGGGGTTGACGGTGCAATCCTATGAAGCATTTTTTTGTGGTTGTTAGATTTTCAGAGAGAATAAATTTGGATGAAACGGGTTTGAGAAGAATAGATGAATGAGTGATTTAAAAAATGTTTGGAATGATTATATATTTATAGGGGAAAATAATTTTGATATTTTTTCAATTGGACTATTTCAAAAGGTCATATTCCCATTGGCAAGCGGCAAAAACAGCATAACCACATGCCGTAGAGGTAAGTTTTTGAGTGGTACCAGGTGGGACGGGGTTGTTTTTCCGCACGTCCCGAGCCCCACTCTACCATCCTAAATAGATACGGATCTTCCGAATCAATCAAACCACAACCGAATCGAACTAGCCTGGGCATCGTTTATTCAGTTGGGTTTCCGGTTTATAGATGATTGCACTTTGGATTTTCTGTTTAGTCTTAATTATCTTAAAGCGTATAAATTTGGCTGAAATGAATCGAATAGATTTATTTTACTTTAACCCTATAAGATAATAATTAGCTATATGGACACGTAGGAGAAGTGTGGATGCTTTCAACTTATGCAGACGTGCTTCATATTTTAGAACATACAAGCTAAGTAACTCTTCAATCAGGCCAATTTGATAAAACTGGGTCTTCATATTTTAGAACATACACGTACGCACATTTTCAACTAGAATGAAAGTTAATTGATGTGTAAAATTTACGAAAAGGTTCTTTACGTTACAGAGATCATTGGCAAAACCTTGGCGTACAAAAATATATTCATCAAATTAACATATAAACAACTAAATTATTAAAATTAACGTTTGTTTGGTTGGTAAACTCGGGCGGTGATAAATGCCGTTCCCGGGCACTGAGGCAGTAAGTGGACATGAATTCGGTCGGTTTCGACTACGTTTGTTACGGCACCGGAGCTAAAAAAGGAAAAACATATAAAAATTGAGTGGACCAATGGGGTGATGTCGGTCGGTAAACTCGGACATTGGTAAAACTAAACATTTTCGGTCCCAGACATTGAGACTTTGAGTCTATGCGAATTCAGCCGATTTTCGACATGTTCGTTATGATATCGAAATTGAAACAAACAAAAGAAAAAACAAAATTGTTATTCGGTTAGTTTCCGTTATGCTTATTACAGTAGTAAACAAAAACAAAATGATATGGGCAAGTAATGTGCCGCCAAATGACTTAATGGCCGCTTGACACCAAACTTTTCATTTATATATATATTAGATAATTTTTAATTGTTGTTGTTTTTGTTGTTGCAGCTGCTTCAATCTTGACTTCTATTGTTTTCCAAAACACATGTTTTCACACTTATTTTAATAATATTTCATGCTAAATTATATCTTGTATTTCTCTTGACCAGCATGTATTCACGTGTTTCATTTTCATAGGTACCCGTGCGCAAAATGAGCGAAAACGAGGCTAAATCATAAAGAAACGAGCACACGGGAGAATGCACGAGAGTGAAAGAATAAAAATAGAAACTAAAAATAGATTGAAAATGGGTATATTAGAAGATGGCATGATAGAGGGTTGAAATACGAAGACATAGGAAAAACGGGGAGGAAAACAGTTCAAACGAAGATTTTATGAAAAAAATAAATTTTTCTAGATTTCAGCTCCCTGGCAGAGAACTTAGAGATATCCCCCGCGAATCACAGGGGAATGTTATGTCGGAAGAATTTTTGGAAACCATTATATAAGTTGATTTTACAACCCTAGACGTCATTATTGGACCTCCCAGCCGTCACACAACATCCTAAGGGGATTTTGAAGCAGGAGCAAGCTTTGGAATCATTCGGAAGCAATCGGGTTAAAGATTGGATATTTTAACAAGTTGTGTAAGTTGGTCTTGTGTTCTATTGGTAATAACACATTGTAATTGGATTAAGAAATGTTGAACATCATTATTATTTTTGTTCTTGAGATATTTTGTGATATGAGTTGCTAAACTCTATATAGAACTACGTAGGTTTTGGTTACTATCGATGTTTTAACGAGTATTTTAGGTGTTTAACGAACATTTGACTGTTTTTCTATCGTTAAATTCTTGTTTGGTGAGTTATTCTGTTTTATACTGCTACGATTGATCTAATTGAACCCCGTTTAGTTACAGGTTGCATGAATTGGTTTCATTTTTACTGTTGATTGCATGGTTTGCTGAGTAGTGATTGTTTTCGTTTAATTGTGATAGACGTGGCATAGGGTTCATTAGGTTAAGGTTGTTTAGATTTGTAGTTCACTCCCTTTTATTAGGATCAGACATTATGGGTTTGCTTATCTCTTTGGCCAATTTGATTTAGTTAGCCTTTGCGAGACCTTGATCAGTTTTCTAGTTTTTAATTAGGTTAATTTGTAAACTAAGTTATAAAATCCTTAGTTTTGAATAACCTCTTATTAATTCCATATGTTTGTTAGGACTATAGGCATTAGAGGTATTTTAGGTTTTGATATGGATCAAGTAATAAGTCATTACATTATTAGATAATCAACAGTAACGTTATTTCAAGGTGTTGTTGAAGGTTCTTAGTAAATTGACGGCGAGGATCTAGTTGTCCTTAGCATTTCTTAGTTCATATTTAGAAACCGGTTTGTATATTCGTAAGCACCTAAGTCTCATTAATAGTCGTTGGGATAACTTACCTAGGTGGTTCATCTTCTCTAGATTAGTTAAAGTCCCTTTAAGTCTCCGTTAATTTTTCTCTTCTTTTCGTTAATTAATATAGTATTTTTTTTGTTTTTAATAATCTAAATAAAATAAAAAAAATGAAATATAAGTATTAGGCAGGAATTGGCTACGGTTTAGTATTTAAACCATCTCATGTGTTTTTGTGTTCAATATCCAGCCTTTTTAGACTGTGCTACAGCGTGACCGGTACACTTGCTGATTGTGTGAAGTTTAGTCAGGTTATTCCTTTTTAAAGCTGAGTTGTGAATTGCGTTATTTTAATATTCATATTTATAAATAGCTTTTCGCACATCAATTTTTTAGTTCTTAAAACATTTCTAGGTTACATGTGAGCTTGTGAGATGCTATAAGGCCATTTGTTATGCCATTGTGTGCGGGTGCCAAAAGGAGCCACCATTGCAAGATTGGGCTCACAACATCGACAAGCGGGTGACGCGGAGGGGTATCAAGGGTCGACGTGCAGGTGGCCTAACCAGCATGAAGGTGTTTGATGTTTTTTTAATTAATTTTAAGTAGTAAATAATACACAATCCAATCGTTTCACTCCACATAACACATAATCACATTTCAACCCACCATAACACACCAACTTGGTGTAAATTGTGAAAGGTCGTGTTGTCTACGTGACGCTTATGAGTCGAACTCATGTCCACATTTCACACCTCCAAGAACACGTAGCTTAAGAACTCTTGATATAAAGAACCCTAAGACTAGAACGACTAAGCCCCTTTTTCTTCACTCGTGAACTTTAAACATGGAAACGTCTATTCAATCAAGAGTCTTAAGTTTGACAAATGACAATCACTAGCCAAAGCTGGCACACAGTAGTAAATTAGTAATACTCATCGATTTAACAACCAAATAGGATAAAAGATTACTTACCTTCTGTGATATGATAAATGATTTGTGACGAGACAAGATCGTAGAAGCCAAAACAGCTAATTATAAAGTTATATATGACTAAATTAAATAAACTACCTAACTATAATGAGAAAAAGATATATTATACAAAATAATAAATTCTAGACATATAAATATATAAATTAAGTACCGTAATCAAACAATAATGCATTATAAATTTATTTATAGATTTCGTCAAGTTTACTAGTGTTTGACTATACACACCTAAAAAGCCTTTGAGTAATAAGTAATTGGGTTCAAATTTTTATTGTTGGTAAATATTTTTCTTAATAATGTTGGATTTTAATAGTGGGCTTATTATCTGTATAAATAAAAGGCCCAAACCTAACTAAAACCTAGTTGTTTTCTTCTCTCCATACAGAGCAATGGAAGAAAGCTGAGATGATTGTTGGAGGCCGACCAAGAAACCTTCATATTGCTCCTTCGTCATTCTTACTTCAGTTTGACTATCCTACAACATGAATCGCCGTAAAGGGTCAACCTATTTACCGGAAATTTGGTCGGCCGAAGGGTCCTGACCTCCCCTAGAACTGATATTATCATTATAATACAACAAAAAAGAAAAACTGCTGGTCCGACCGTCGGGTCATCGGGTCCGGGCTGACCGGCGCCCGTGAAGATCGGCCGACCTATTAGAAAACGGGTTATACACCACGCCCCGTACCGATATTAGCGCTGGGTCCCGGTCGGACCGGTCTGACCGACCGGGTTTCAAAACATTTTGGATCAAAGGGATAAGTATCTATGGGTATTAAACAAGTGTGGGGCTTGCTGTAAAAAAATTGATAGGTCTAAAAAGTTTTTTTTTTTCAAGATATACAATTTGAAACCTATAAAACAAACTGATGTTTTATAACCATAAAGCTAAACCTCTACAAGGTTTAAAGCTAGATCCTATGATAATCTAGGTATTCGATTCAAGCATATGGTTTATCTATAAGTTTTAAAAGAAATTAAACAATTATAAGTGGAACTGTCATTTCAAGGAATTATATAAGGTGAAAATGCCTAATCGTTTTATAGTGTTTAAAGTCTTTAAAAACGTGGATATGTTTATACACTTATGTGAGTAATAAAATGTCTTCTGTCACAAGTTCATGTATAGTTTGATCAAATCTTACAATGCTAGCAAGTAACCTAGTAGTAGCGAATCGTAAAAATAGCTCTTCGAGGCATGCACTAGTGGTTGGAAAGTTAGGGTCGTCGTAGTCCTAACATGATGTTGGCTATTGGATTATGTGTCAAAAGTTAAATATTTATAAACTGTTTTCGAGTTTTTCGTATCCACCGGCTTGTGCGAATGTATTTTTAAAGCATGTTTCTGGGCAATCAGAAGTAAAAGATTAGCAATGATAGATTCATAAGGCGCGAGTCTACTTCATAATCAGGGGTAGCATTCGTTACTCATCAACCTTTCGTCGATAGTGTAATTGTTTTGCGTTTTGGGTTGGTTTCGTATTTCGCCACCAATGAAAAATATTATGTTACCCCTATTTGTTTAAAGACCACCCAATTTAAAAGTTCAAATCAAATAAAGCCCAAACAAAGTTTATAGCCCAAAGCAAATAAAAAACGTTAACCTTTTTTCTTTTGCTTGAACGAGAAACATTTAACAAAACAAGCTTAAACATAAACCTACTCAACATAATCATCATTTTTAAAAGTTCAAATTAAGTAAAGCCCAAACAAAATGCCTAAAGCAAATAAAAACCATTAACCTTTTTTTTATCTTTCGTTTGAACGAGAAACATCAAACAGAAACAGACTCAACAAAATCATAATTTTGATGTTGAAGTTTTTAATATGGTGTTGGATATGGAAATTTAAGTACTTGGAAATAGATTCAGTACGGTCTTAACTAGTTGTTAGAAAATATGTCTGGTTTAACTGATATGAGATTTGTTTTCCATGTTTGACATATCTAAAATAGTGGCATTTTCGATAACGCATCTGAATGATTTTAGTAATAAAGAAACATGGTGTATTTCGGGTGATCGTACGACCTTTTATCACACTTTAACGAAAGAAGATGATAAATTTGCAAAATTTGGTGGAAGGTGTGACCTTGCTAATGTAGGGATGGAAACCGGAAAGTGCGTCACTTTTCCTTTGGTTTGTCGAATATTGAAGTTAGCGTTGGTTTTACTGATTGCAATCTCAACCATTGAAATATGTTTTTGTTTCCTTTAGATTGTATGAAATATGATAAAGAAAATAAAAAAAATTAAATGTTACCTCTGAAATTTATATTTAGATCCGTCACTGAATTAGAAATAGTTGAAAATACTAACGACCCCTTGGGCGAAAGAAGCATGGCTTATATTTTGAAATCCTTGTATCATGGTTTGAATATTAATTCCCTTTTGTTGGATAAGTACATTTATCAAAGATCCAATTGTTTAAAACATAAATGTTTTCCACTATGTATTAACTGAAATCAGGGTACTAACCGTTGATCATACTTCCAAACCCCTTATACCAATTGCAACATAACGAGAATATAATAGCCACCAAAGCAGAAATCTAACAAATTAAGCTACAATGCACTGGTTTTTACTTTTAAGAAGAAGCTACAAAATAAAGTCAAATCTTGTCCAGTTGCAAATCATAAAGGAAAGTTTGCCAAACGAAAAATTGTTTGTAAGTTAAATACTAAATGGTCTCATGTTCGTTGTATATGGATAATTGGATACCGTGTATATTTTGTAAGAGAGAGAACGATAAAAGTGTTAGGTGAGCCGTGGTGTTGGACAACCACCGCTTGGTTGAGAATTTTTGAAGTATGCCAAAGCAATAAAACATTGAATCGGATAAATTCTTGTGTTTGGATTTTTCAACTGCTTATATTCACCCTATTCATTTGTTAAATGTTGATTTACTATATAAAAGAGCATGTTTTATCAGTTCGTTTTAAACTGTCATGATATTTTTAAAGTGTCATGATATCATTCATTCAAGTCAGTCATTGATTCGATTTAACTGTTGTTTTTCTATTATTATTATTATTATTATTATTATTATTATTATTATTATTATTATTATTATTATTTTCTTTTCTGTCAGCCAATAGGTTTTAAAATTTTCAAGCTGTAATAAACAATTTGGTTAAAGGTTTACCTTTCAATGGTTTGATTTTGGTATTTAATGATGGATTCGTTTACGGTACGAATAAAGCATCAAAACCGAATCGTTGACAACCATGTTCTCAGTTAGTTGGTTTTCTTTAACTTCTTTGACAGGTTAGAAACAAAATACTGCTTATTGAAAAAAGCTTAATTTGAATAACTCTCTTCGGATACAAAGAAGATGCCCAATATTATGAACACTCAGTGATTAAGTTACTAAGACACATTATGAAATAATGGGAAAAAGTAATTGTAACAAGAGTTAGATAGGAAATTTAAGCCACACTGAACCAATTTGGTTTCATGGGAATCAATCTTGTTATAGCTACTATTAGAGGTGCAAAAAAAACCCGAACCCGGAACCGGACCCGAAAAAAAAAACCCGGAACCGGTTTTTCTAAAACCCGGGTTTTTAATACTCGAATCCAAACCCGAACCCGTACCCGATCTAAACCCGATAATACCCGAAACCCGGTTCTAGGTATACCCGAAACCCGGTTTAAGCTATACCCGAAACCCGGTTCTAGTTATACCCGAAACCCGGGTTTTTTGCATACCCGAACCGGATTTTTTGCATGCTAAGATATTAGTGTTTGTGCACATATTTTTGTGTGGCTGTCCACAGATCTATAGTCGTTCTCCAATATATCTTTTTTGGAGCACGTATATGATATAAATACTTGTTTAGAGCAACACCTTTTGATATACACATAAAATATATGTTTTTTGTATCATTGTTTAGTTGTTTATGTATGTTCGAATAAACTTTGAAGTTTGTATGCAAAAAAATGGAGTTAGGATAAAAAAATGAAGCAGACCCATTAACAGAAGAAAACTGTAGAAAATGGGTTTTTTTTAATACCCGGAAAATAGGGTATTCAAAACCCATAAAACGGGTTTTCTCAATACCCGAAAATAGGGTCTTCAAATACCCGGATATTGAAGACCCGGTTCAATACCCTACCCGAACCCGGTACACAGGGTATGGTTTTTCAAGCCAATACCCGACCCGATTATTGTTAATACCCGATTTTTCAATACCCGATCATACCTGAACCCGGTTTTTCATATTACCCAATTTGTGCACCTCTAGCTACTATATCAATTTTGAAAGTTATAGTTTATAAAAAAACCGTATATGGCAGCACTCGAACCTGCGCATACATAAAACAAGCAATTTTTAGTCATGTCAGAGAACCAATGGAGCACATTAACTTGATACTTCTAAAATTCAAACTTCTATATAAAATGTACATATTGGTTTTATAACACCACTAAAATCCTTAAATAGTACACCCCGTAGACAAAATTAAGGGGTAGCCCAGGCTTCTCCTAACCCTTAATAGATCCATCCCTAATCTTAAGGGTAAAAGGGTTATAAGAAATATCAAATAAGATAAGGATAGTTTAGATATGTTAAAAGAAGATACAACAATGCATAATAGAAGCATTAAAAATATCATTATCAAAGAGAAGAGTAGAGCTAATCTCAAATTCGACGTGAGACAAGTGAGTTAGACAAGATTTACCAGGTTTACATCTCTTTAATGACATTATATGATGCATGTTCATGGGGCCTTTTGATTAAGGCTTTAGAGTTTAGACATTTTGTGAATTCATAGTCAAGTTTTGTCTTAAGAGTCATCCTAAAGAGGCTAGTTGTTTTGTACAGGGACGGACCCATGTGTTACCCTGGGTGGGCGGTCGTCCACCTTAAAAAAATATGTTATTTTTATGTGAATATCCCGACTATCCCTCTTAAAATTAGTGTTAAGTCCTAATGTCACCCTTCATGAAAATAATTTCTAGGTCCCTTACTGGTTTTATATATAACGTTCATGAAGAAGCACGGATCCAAACCGTGGGTACAGTAATATCTACGCTCCCACAGGTTTGGGTTTAGGAATGTGGTTTGGTCAAACGAATTCAAAGCAGATCCGAATCATGCAAAACAAATCACTGTGAGCTCGTTAAATAGGGAGTAATAGCTGGCCATGTGCCAAGTCGTTGGGGAAATGCCCAGCTGGCTCCTCCTTATTGGTTATGTCTCTGTGTGCTCTTTGTTAAGGAGGTAAACGTCGTTATCAAGTGATGTTTTGGTTATCATATTATTTTCCTTACAAATGTGAAGTCATTCTTTCTCTTTCTTGGGAGTGTCTTCCGCAAGCTCTTAGAAAAATGAACTAAACTCCTTCGTTCTTCCACCCACAAGTGTCTTCCACATGCTTCTGGAAGGTTTTATTTATTTCTTGGCAAATGCTTCACACGAATATTGTTCTTGGGGAGAGTGATCCGCGGAAGCCTCTATTTGGCTGAGAGCTTCTGGGCATATCTCCATATTTCACGACCTTAGCTCCATAAGTCCCCCCAAGCCCATTGCTTCTTCCATGTTTTTCTTATGCGGATGAAATTTTGGACTTAAGAGTCTTTAGGAAATTAAGTTGTTTCTGGATATCATGCCTATGTATCTCCTTCTGGCGGAAGTGCTCTTTCTAAACTTATGCATTATCCATTATGTTTATATATCAAAAATTAAGATAAGCATGAGGGTTTGACTTGGCAGGTCTGCTCTGCTGATAGGACTGGGAGAGTGTCAGGTGCTTATTTTAATGTGTCTGCAGGTGTGACACCCGGTAAATTCCCAATCCCTTAAACCAAGTAATCAACCTAAATATTAGGTAATTTTGTTATGTGCGCCTTGCGCGAGCGCGCCATATTAGAATCAGCGCGTGCATTTGTTATGTGCGCCCTGCGCGAGCGCGCCATGTTAATCAGCGCGTGCATTTGTTATGTGCGCCCTGCGCGAGCGCGCCATGTTAGTTAGCGCGGGCATATTATGTGCGCCCTGCGCGAGCGCGCCATATTAAGAACCAGCGTGGGCATATGTTATATGCGCCATGCGCGAATGTTTTGGCTTTATGTTTTCATGTACCTTAACGTTATGTTGTCTAATGGGTTGACCATCCCGCATGATGCTAAGGCGGGTGCATCCTAAATCGTTTATGCGCGTGCGGAAGGGAACTAACCTCCCCGCATGGCGGGAACATTGAGAGCTAGTTTGTCTGAAGCTCCAAGATGGAATTGACTTCAACATAACTGATCACTATGTTGAATTACCAAGACCACCTGGAGAATCTACAAATGAAACTCAATGTCCCTAACTGCGAGAAGGTTACGCACCTACCCGCAGCAAAGAAATGTCCTTCACGCAGAAAGCTATGCGCACAAAGTGATACGCACAGAACACTTAGTCTATTCTCCAGACGTAAGGAGATTACTCCCGCCCAAAAGGAAACAGTAGCGTGTTTCAGAGATTTTCCACTTTTTACTGTACACTGACAAAAGTACCTGAAAAAGCACACTGTAACACGAAAAGTCAACTGTCAGCCACCCTATTCTCACCAACCCCAGACCTGCATGTCCTGACCAAATCAAATCAAAATCTTTTATCCACTACTCCACTTTTAAATAAATAATAATAATTTCCATACTTTATCATCATTACCCCTAGATATGAAAAGATTACAATCCCCTAAAGCAAGGGATTGTGTTCCCTTGAGTTTGCCTATAAATATGTAACCTAAATTATCACCCAAAACACACTTCAAAGAACTGCAAACTTGCACTAATCCTCTCCCAAGCATCCGTTGTTTTCATTTCCGATCCTGTTACTAGACCTTCGATTCCGAGGCCAACACCAAGAAAACCCGAATCTCGATTAATCCCTTAACAAGAACCACAGGTGAGTCTCACAGCCCCTATTTTCACTGTTTTCACTATTTTTTTAAACTGTTTTCGGGGCGAGGGACACGTACTTAAATAATGTTTTATCATGGTATACTTACAAGCTATGCAAGCGATTATGTGTTTAAATTATATTTCATGATGAGCAATGCGAACGGTTATCTAAGGTTTTCGATGTATGTGCGCTAGAACTCGAGTAAGTGATCACTTTACCATTGGAACTCTAAGGGTAGGGACTGCTGGTTTGATCCACCCACTCGTAGGGGTCGCACCTCTTTGCATGGACGAGTGCCTAGTATGGTCATGGGGCAGTACTATGGGTTTGAGCCCGCTCGTAGGGGTCGCGCCTCTTTGCATGGACGAGCGCCTTGTTTTTCGGCACAACGTCCGCGCGTAACCCGCGGGACGGAATTATTGATTAGCTCGTAGGGGCAGCGCCTCTTTGCATAGACGAGCACGGTTTTTCAGAAATGTCCACGCGTAAACCGCGGGACGGCATTATATTATTTAGCTCGTAGTGGCAGCGCCACTTTGCATGGACGAGCACACTTCCGGTAATGATCGCGCGTAGCCCGCGGAACGACTTTTATCAGAAATATGTGTCAGATCTATGTTTTCATATGGATTATCAAGTATATGTTTAGACATGAAATCAGAAATGTGTTTCAATATGATTTTATCAAGACTATGATGCAATGCGATTTATATAGTTACAAAAACTTGTGAACTCACTCAGTTTATACTGATTCAAATGTTTTTACGTGTCTTTCAGGAGATAACTAGGTAGCGCATGGAGTCACACTTAGAGCACCTCACGCTGAACATCTAAAATTAGCTTTTTGGAAGATTTTAGTTCTATCCCTTTGATGCGCGTAGTTGTTCCCGCCGCGCAAGGGGATAGGGCGTGGAAATCTTCAACAGTTTTATACTTGGATGTTTTTATGTAATTTTTAAACAATGTAATGTATTTGTATTAAACATTTTTATGCGCAATGAACATCTTACTATAAATGTTTGCAATGGCCCGTGCTTAATTATCAATCCCCACTCGCGCGCGCCCGGCTGTTTCCGCCGCTCAGGGCCGGGTGTGACAGATTGGTATCAGAGCACTGGTTGTAGCGAACTAGGAAAAGAAGTTTTAACCTAGACTATAACCGTTGGGGGAAATCGCATGAAATATTTTCAAAAGAAACTATACACACACTTAGGAACACGGGTCACACAGTGTCTAGTAAATAAAGAAAAACATTATGTGCTCAGAATACATGCGCTAAGATTGATATGTTTTCACTCTTTTAAAGCGAGAATGCCTCCAACTAAAGCCAAGGGAATTACCATGACACCCGAGGAACTCGCGGAAATAATCGCGCAAGCGATCGCGACACATGAGGCCAGCAAGGCCGAATCAAGTCAGGGTCGTCAGAATGAGACCCCAGAACCCGAATCAGGAGCCTTGGACAAAGGATGCTCCTACAAGACATTCATGGCCTGTAAGCCTTGGCCAATCAAGGGTACCGAAGGGGCCATTGGGCTCTACAACTGGATTGACAAGATGGAGACAGTTCTCTCCATTAGCGGATGTAGTGAGAACCAGAAGGTCCTTTACGCGACCTGCATGTTCCAAGAGGCAGCTTCGTCTTGGTGGAAGCTTCAAACGAAAACATTGGGGCGAGAAGTTGCTCTCCACAAGACCTGGGAGGAACTGAAGGAAATGATGATGAGAAAGTTCTGCTCTCGCGCAGAAATCCAGAGTCTACAACAGGAATTCTGGAACCACACCATGGTAGGAACGGATATCGACGCCTACAACAACCGGTTCAACGAGCTTTGCCAGTTGGTGCCAGACATGGCAAACACGGAGGAAAAGAAGATCGAGAGGTATATTTTTGGGTTACCTCCTGTTGTTAGGGTTCCGCTCAACGCCGCAGCGCTTCCAACCTTTGATGAGGCGGTAGCGCGGGCCATCACCCTTACAAGGGATACGGTCCGTGCGGGTATGTTAACTACGCGCGGAATCGAGCAGCGAACCTCTGATCCCAAGAGGAAGTGGAACTGAACTCTCACCACCGAGGGTCCGACTCCAAGCAGCCACCGTTCAAGAAGCAGGAGAGCGTAAGGGCTTACGCGATCCAAGCCGCGGAGCCATCAAGGAAAGGATACAACGGGCCTCGCCCATGGTGCAACAAATGCAAGTATCACCACGAGGGTGAATGCGCAAGAATCGAATGTGCCAAATGTGGCAGACCAGGGCACAAGACGATGAATTGCCGTGTCAGAGAAGCTGGAGCGAGCGACAACTGCTACGCATGCGGGAAGCCAGGGCATTTTAGTCGGGATTGCCCGCAAAAGGGAAACCAAGCTCGCGGGAGAGCTTTTGTGATCGGCGCAGGCGAAGCTAAAGAAGAGCCGAATGTGGTAACCGGTACGTTTTTGCTTAACGGACATTTTGCATCTGTCTTATTTGATACTGGCGCTGACCTAAGTTTTATATCCGCTGAGTTTAAAGACTCCCTAGGCCTAGCAACCAGTAGGCTAGACACGCCTTATACTATAGAACTAGCCAATGGTAGGCAGTTATGCGCGAACGAAAGAACTGAACAATGTGTAATAGTCATGGGAGGTCACGGGTTCAATATTAATTTGTTGCCAATAGACTTGGGAAGTTTTGACATTGTGGTAGGTATGGATTGGTTAGTCGAGAACCGCGCGGAAGTTATTTGCCATGAGAAGCAGGTTCGGATCCCACTGTTGAGCGGAGAAACCTTGGTAATTCAAGGGGAAAGAAGGGGAGTTGCGACGAAACTGATTTCGTGCCTAAAGGCGCGTAAGTGCCTAAGGAAAGGGTGCTACGCCTTCCTGGCGCTTGTAGTAGAGAAGAAAGGAGATGAGCGAAGAATTGAAGACTTACCAGTAGTGCGCGAATTTCCAGAAGTTTTTCCTGAAGATTTGCCCGGATTACCGCCGCCGCGACAAGTCGAATTTCGTATTGATTTAGTCCCAGGAGCTGCGCCAGTAGCTCGAGCGCCTTATCGACTAGCTCCATCTGAGATGCAAGAGCTATCCAATCAGTTACAGGAACTATTGGATAAGGGTTTCATACGCCCAAGCTTTTCACCTTGGGGAGCTCCAGTGCTGTTTGTTAAGAAGAAGGATGGTTCCTTCCGGATGTGTATTGACTACAGGGAATTGAACAAGCTGACAGTCAAAAATCGGTACCCCTTACCGAGGATTGACGACTTATTTGACCAGTTGCAGAGATCCAGTTATTATTCGAAGATAGATCTACGGTCAGGATACCACCAACTTAGGGTCCATGAGGAAGATGTGCCGAAAACAGCCTTCCGAACTAGATACGGCCATTATGAGTTCTTAGTGATGCCTTTCGGGCTAACTAATGCGCCGGCTGTATTCATGGATCTGATGAACCGCGTGTGCAAACCATACTTGGACAAGTTTGTGATTGTGTTTATAGATGATATTCTGATTTACTCTCGGACCAAGGCCGAGCATGAGCAACACCTGAGATTGATTTTGGAATTGTTGAGGAAAGAAAAGTTGTATGCGAAGTTTTCCAAGTGCGAGTTTTGGCTTAGAGAAGTTCACTTTCTCGGTCACGTTGTAAACGAGAAAGGAATACACGTTGATCCTTCCAAAGTCAAGGCCATCGAAAACTGGGAAGCGCCAAAAACCCCAACTGAGGTGAGGCAATTCCTAGGACTAGCTGGCTACTATCGACGCTTCATTGAGAACTTCTCCAAGATAGCCCTACCTCTGACCGCGCTAACTCAGAAAGACAAGAAGTTTGTTTGGGGCGAAAGTCAGGAAGCAGCGTTTCAAATGTTGAAACAGAAGTTATGTAGTGCGCCAATTTTGTCTTTGCCCGAGGGGACGGATGACATCGTTGTTTACTGCGACGCTTCACATCAGGGACTTGGATGTGTCCTTATGCAGCGAGACAAAGTCATAGCGTATGCCTCGCGCCAACTCAAGACCAATGAAAAGAACTACACAACGCATGATCTGGAACTTGGAGCGGTTGTCTTCGCGCTAAAGATTTGGCGCCATTACCTCTATGGTACAAAGTGTATAATCTTTACGGATCACAAGAGCCTTCAACATATATTTGATCAAAAGGATTTAAACATGAGGCAACGAAGATGGGTGGAGTTGTTGAATGATTATGATTGTGAAATTAAGTACCACCCTGGAAAGGCGAATGTGGTAGCAGACGCGCTAAGTAGGAAGGAGCGAATAAAAACGCTACGAGTCAAGGCTCTAAGGTTGACCATTCACACAGATCTCTCTACCCGCATCCGAGACGCTCAGCAAGAAGCCTTGAAACCAGAGTTTGTTAAGAACGAATGCCTTGGGGGTATGATTAAGAGTTTGGAACTTAAAGAGAACGGCAATCTATATTTCGCTAACCGCATATGGGTCCCTCTCAAGGGAGGATTGCGCGAGCAAGTACTAAACGAAGCTCACAAGACGCGGTATTCCGTACATCCTGGCGCAGACAAGATGTACCAAGATGTTAAAGTGCTGTATTGGTGGCCCAATCTTAAAGGCGCCATCGCGACGTATGTCAGTAAATGCCTGACGTGTTCGAAGGTGAAGGCTGAATACCAGAAACCATCAGGGTTGCTTCAGCAGCCAGAAATTCCCATGTGGAAGTGGGAACAAATCTCTATGGACTTCATCACCAAACTGCCAAGGACACCTGGGGGTTATGACACGATCTGGGTTATTGTAGATCGGCTAACTAAGTCAGCGCACTTCCTACCGATCAAGGAAACCGATAAGATGGAAAAGTTAGCCCGATTGTATATTCGAGAAGTAGTTTCAAAACATGGAGTCCCAGTGTCCATCATTTCTGATAGAGATAGTCGGTTCACCTCAAGATTTTGGAGATCGTTACAAGGGGCATTAGGTACTCGTCTTGACATGAGTACGGCATATCATCCCCAAACAGATGGACAAAGCGAGCGAACAATCCAGACATTGGAAGATATGCTGCGCGCGTGCTCAATCGATTTCGGTGGTAGCTGGGATACTCATCTCCCATTGGTTGAATTTTCTTACAACAACAGTTATCACACAAGCATCAAGGCTGCGCCGTTCGAAGCTTTGTATGGGCGCAAGTGTAGATCCCCACTGTGCTGGGCTGAAGTGGGTGACAAGCAAATGACTGGTCCAGAATTGATCCAAGAAACAACAGACAAGATTTTTCAGATAAGGGATCGCCTTAAGACAGCGCGCGATAGACAGAAGAGCTACGCAGATGTGCGAAGGAAACCATTGGAATTTCAAGTAGGGGATAAAGTACTTTTGAAAGTCTCTCCATGGAAAGGAGTCCCCCGTTTCGGCAAGTGAGGAAAGTTGAATCCGCGCTTCATCGGACCATTTGAGATCCTGGAAAGGATCGGTCCGGTTGCTTATAAACTCCGTTTACCCGCCGAACTCAGTGGAGTTCATGATACGTTTCATGTGTCCAACCTCAAAAAGTGTTTATCTGATGAAACGTTGATTTTACCGTTGGAAGAGGTTCACATCGACAAACAACTGCACTTCGTAGAAGAACCTATAGCAGTAACCGATTGGAAAGAACAAAAGTTACGCAGAAGTAGAATCAGGTTAGTAAAGGTTCAATGGAACTCGAGGCGTGGGCCTGAATTCACTTGGGAAAGAGAAGACCAGATGCGCATGAAATACCCACACCTCTTTCAGAGCATGGCTTCTGCCAGCAACGTCTCCTAAATTTCGGGACGAAATTCGCTTAACAGGGAGAGAATGTGACACCCGGTAAATTCCCAATCCCTTAAACCAAGTAATCAACCTAAATATTAGGTAATTTTGTTATGTGCGCCTTGCGCGAGCGCGCCATATTAGAATCAGCGCGTGCATTTGTTATGTGCGCCCTGCGCGAGCGCGCCATGTTAATCAGCGCGTGCATTTGTTATGTGAGCCCTGCGCGAGCGCGCCATGTTAGTTAGCGCGGGCATATTATGTGCGCCCTGCGCGAGCGCGCCATGTTAAGAACCAGCGTGGGCATATGTTATATGCGCCATGCGCGAATGTTTTGGCTTTATGTTTTCATGTACCTTAACGTTATGTTGTCTAATGGGTTGACCATCCCGCATGATGCTAAGGCGGGTGCATCCTAAATCGTTTATGCGCGTGCGGAAGGGAACTAACCTCCCCGCATGGCGGGAACATTGAGAGCTAGTTTGTCTGAAGCTCCAAGATGGAATTGACTTCAACATAACTGATCACTATGTTGAATTACCAAGACCACCTGGAGAATCTACAAATGAAACTCAATGTCCCTAACTGCGAGAAGGTTACGCACCTACCCGCAGCAAAGAAATGTCCTTCACGCAGAAAGCTATGCGCACAAAGTGATACGCACAGAACACTTAGTCTATTCTCCAGACGTAAGGAGATTACTCCCGCCCAAAAGGAAACAGTAGCGTGTTTCAGAGATTTTCCACTTTTTACTGTACACTGACAAAAGTACCTGAAAAAGCACACTGTAACACGAAAAGTCAACTGTCAGCCACCCTATTCTCACCAACCCCAGACCTGCATGTCCTGACCAAATCAAATCAAAATCTTTTATCCACTACTCCACTTTTAAATAAATAATAATAATTTCCATACTTTATCATCATTACCCCTAGATATGAAAAGATTACAATCCCCTAAAGCAAGGGATTGTGTTCCCTTGAGTTTGCCTATAAATATGTAACCTAAATTATCACCCAAAACACACTTCAAAGAACTGCAAACTTGCACTAATCCTCTCCCAAGCATCCGTTGTTTTCATTTCCGATCCTGTTACTAGACCTTCGATTCCGAGGCCAACACCAAGAAAACCCGAATCTCGATTAATCCCTTAACAAGAACCACAGGTGAGTCTCACAGCCCCTATTTTCACTGTTTTCACTATTTTTTTAAACTGTTTTCGGGGCGAGGGACACGTACTTAAATAATGTTTTATCATGGTATACTTACAAGCTATGCAAGCGATTATGTGTTTAAATTATATTTCATGATGAGCAATGCGAACGGTTATCTAAGGTTTTCGATGTATGTGCGCTAGAACTCGAGTAAGTGATCACTTTACCATTGGAACTCTAAGGGTAGGGACTGCTGGTTTGATCCACCCACTCGTAGGGGTCGCACCTCTTTGCATGGACGAGTGCCTAGTATGGTCATGGGGCAGTACTATGGGTTTGAGCCCGCTCGTAGGGGTCGCGCCTCTTTGCATGGACGAGCGCCTTGTTTTTCGGCACAACGTCCGCGCGTAACCCGCGGGACGGAATTATTGATTAGCTCGTAGGGGCAGCGCCTCTTTGCATAGACGAGCACGGTTTTTCAGAAATGTCCACGCGTAAACCGCGGGACGGCATTATATTATTTAGCTCGTAGTGGCAGCGCCACTTTGCATGGACGAGCACACTTCCGGTAATGATCGCGCGTAGCCCGCGGAACGACTTTTATCAGAAATATGTGTCAGATCTATGTTTTCATATGGATTATCAAGTATATGTTTAGACATGAAATCAGAAATGTGTTTCAATATGATTTTATCAAGACTATGATGCAATGCGATTTATATAGTTACAAAAACTTGTGAACTCACTCAGTTTATACTGATTCAAATGTTTTTACGTGTCTTTCAGGAGATAACTAGGTAGCGCATGGAGTCACACTTAGAGCACCTCACGCTGAACATCTAAAATTAGCTTTTTGGAAGATTTTAGTTCTATCCCTTTGATGCGCGTAGTTGTTCCCGCCGCGCAAGGGGATAGGGCGTGGAAATCTTCAACAGTTTTATACTTGGATGTTTTTATGTAATTTTTAAACAATGTAATGTATTTGTATTAAACATTTTTATGCGCAATGAACATCTTACTGTAAATGTTTGCAATGGCCCGTGCTTAATTATCAATCCCCACTCGCGCGCGCCCGGCTGTTTCCGCCGCTCAGGGCCGGGTGTGACAGCAGGCGCGTGGCGGCTACTCGAGAAATGTTTCATTTCCGTTTTTCGTTTTTCCCTCCTGATGTGTTGAACACCCATTGGACCATCAGTTTCTCTTTCTTTTGTATACCTTCCCATCACATTAAATACGATGGGTATAAATAGGAGAAACACTTAGTGATCTTCAAAAGTTTCCCTATTTCATTTCCTTCTCTGATATTCTTTTCTTCGCTAGATTTACTGTGCACCTTCGTATTCTTCCCTACTTTCATCATAGCTCGCTGTGATAAAACCCTTTCTAACCTAATAATGATTGGTGATGAGAAGAAGAATCCATCTCCTAAAATTGATTGATTACTGAAATATTGGAGGAAAAAATATTTTCAAGACATTGTCAATGGATATGGGCTTGCAACGGAGAGGGAACCTGAGTTCCTTGCTCCCGACTCTACTGCAAGCAAGCCCCGACTGGGAAAATGGTTCTCTACGCCGAGTACTTTTCAACCGAGTTTGTTGATTACCAAGTTTCTATGGAAACTCGTTACAGTGAATGGGATTCATTAATCACAACTTCACCCATTTGGATTAATGAGGATTCGTCATTTTCAGTTTTGCTGTAGAGCACAAGGTATCGTTCCGACGGTTAACAACTTTTCTGTTTTTTATAAGATGTAAGGTCGGAATAGTTGGTATAACTATACAACCACAGGGAAGGGTGTTATAGGAACTGAACCACCACGCAATTCACATGAATGGCGAACCAAATTATTTTGGATCCGCGAGGATGTCATTCTTATCAAGATGGTTACTCGCCCGCTTTCAGAAAAGTTGCCTGATTTACACATTGCCTCTATATTGATTAACCATGGTTTATCACTATAACTCGCATCCCAACTCCCATGCGCCTCATGTTGGAAGATTATTTGGTGCATGTGGGAATGAGTCGCCTTTGGCCTTATCCTAACATTGAGCCTTGTTACGTTAAGGCGAATGGATGTAAGTGCATTATAACTTTACTCATTATAACATTTGGGATATTTCTCTTAACTTTTGTATTTCTTGTTTAGCTGATGGAACTGTATTTTATACTCTCATTGATATTGTATAGAGAGGAATAAAACAACGCCCCTATGATCCTAAAGGGCTCCCTATTCTTTATAGGACTAGGGACAACTCCTTTTCTCGCGGGTTCTTCGTGCTGAACTAGTAGTACAGAGGCTGGAGCGTCTACAAGTGAGTTTGTTCTGAATCCTCGTCTTGAAACTGCCCTTACTTCCAACTGGGCGATCGTCCTTCTCTCGTCAAGTGAGGAATCATAACCCCGTGAAGGGGTACTGATGTACAAGAATTTATACATCTTTTTAGCACTAAAATATCTTCAAATAAGTGTAATATCAGCAAATATATTGGAATAAATAACCACTAATGTGTATAATATATATGTATAGGTATATTTAGCCCTAACGAATAAAACGAGCTGATATATGAAGAAAAATGGAGATAAATGATGAAAACAGACTCAACTCACCCCATGTGAATTAAGACATGGCCAACTCGCTTAGTCCATAGCTGCTTGGCTCTACTTCAACCATTATAACCTGACGGCCCCCTTGCAGCTAAAAGAATGTGATAGAACCTTTCACTTCCCCGTGGCATTGCCTTTGATTCTGGCTTTAGATTAGGGTACTTCTTACTCCAGCTGTTCCAAGAGTGTCCGCTAGTTGAACCGTGTCTATTGCTAAAACCTTTTCTCAAGATATCTTCCAAACTGTTGGGGTCCTTGCTCCGGATGCATACTCCCCTCTTCAATTCCCAATGAAAAACTGTTTCTTTGGTGACCTTTCTCCGTTCCACAGCATCAACTGAGTGTTTAACAAGTTGGTACGAAGAGATCACCCTCACCCGTCAACCAACATGGTTCGCACCAGCGTTATTTGACTCGCTTAGTCCATAGCTACTTGGATGGCTAAAGCACACGAAGTAAAGACAAAAATCAGGAAGCCAAAACATGGCCATATTAACCTAGACACACCCATGTTATCAAGAACAAGAGAAAGAGACAAAATAGAAGATTCTGAAGCAAAACATGGTCATGCCTTCCCAAACACGGCTATGCCTTCCGTACAAGAGAAATGGACAAAACTGGATGAAATTTAGACTGTTGTGGACTAAATATGGTCGTGCCTTGCTTAACACGACCGTATTAACCCATGTTGTACGAATTGATGATGAAGCATTTAATGCAGCATGACAAAAAGTCACCACGACCGTGTTATGCTCAACACGGTCGTGCTAAGGGCACCTGGACATCCTATAAATTGAAAGCTCATCTCCTTTATTCAATACTCCTTCCAAACTCATTTACTCCACTTCAACCACCTCTTTTCACCAACATTTATATGGGAATTCATTCTATCCATCCAACCTTGAAGATTAAGCTCTGGGAAGAAGTCATTAGCATCAAAGATTAGTCATCCAAATTGGTTAGAACGTTTCAATTTGATCATGTTTGTATCTATTACTTTGATGATTAAAATTATGTTTATTATTGGCTAAACTTTCATAGTATCATCTTGGTTATTAATGAATCTTAACTAAACTTCAATAATGGTAGTTAACATGTGATCGGTTCTTAATTAGTAATAGTTATGTTGCAATTATCACTTGATGGGGAATGTTTAAATACTCTTAAAAGATACCCCACGTGCCAAGTTTGATGATAAGTCGAGAAACTTCTAGTCTGGTGAAGCCTTGGCGAACCCTAAAATAAACACCAAGTACCGAGCTTGACGATAAGCTGGGGAATTGCCACTCTAGTAAGGGCTCGGCTATTAACTTAAGAATATTTAAATTGAGAGAACCATGTCTAAGGAACTCGATAAAATGACCTTGTTACTTCGGGATCTGGTTTCAAACTAGATATAGATATCTGAGAAGTGCTTCCTTTCATTAAAGCACATTCCGGGAGTGAAAGGTCATAGGGCTCAAGATGTTCACAAGGGCCAGAAAGATTCGGTCATAGGAACTTAGACCACCTACGCGCTGGTGAAAATCACCTCGACCGGATCAACCCTATATTTATTGCATTTTTTTTTTCTAGATCACAAAATCCCCCCTTTTGAAACAAAAGATGTAGTTGGAATAAATATGAGCTGCCAAGTTCGGAGCTTGATGTTAAGTTGAGGAATCGCCATTCTTGTAAGGGCTTGGTCGGGGAAAACATTAATTCTAATATTGACATGGACCAAGTGGAATATTTGTAGTAATTAATCATTTTAAATGGGACTTATCAACAATGTTTGTGGAAACGGATTGTTGATATGCACCATTTTAATTCGGTTAATTAGTCGTAGAGTGAGTGTGCAGGATAACATATTTTTATCAACTCTTGGGTGGTTATTACATGAGTTCTATAACTGTCCAAGAGTTGTGCGGATTAAGATTTGATAATTCAAGGTTAATCACTTACAACTTAACTAATATTAATTAATTTATATCTTAAGTATAATATAAGTGTTATTTTACTAGTGTATCAAGAACAATTCACTTAGTAATTTAATGGATTGTCTCATCTTTAAAGTGAGTTATCTTTTTAATTTTTATCATAAACCACTTGCTTATATAAAATGATGTTTTAGTGGAGGTCATGAAGTTATGCATATCTCTTTCTTTAATTATCATGGAATAACATGACTTAGGAATAAGGTGTTATTCCAACATTTAATCACCATAGCAAGCTAATATCACATGTTTACTAATTCATTGTTAAACCAAAGTTAAGAAGAGTTTAAACCAAGATGATACACTTTAATCTTTGATCTTCTATCTAAAAATATAAAAACACAAAAATATTGCCTTTTAACTTATGTTTTTAATTTCCTTCTAATCTTACTTCTCAAAATCAAAAGTATTATGATATTCACTTCTGGCCGGTTGAAAAGAATACAATAATTTAGTAGTAAAAATCAAACAAGTGTATCCATGGATCGATACTTGGTTCTTACTATACTTTACTACATATACGATAGGTACATTTGCCTATTTTAGTGTGGTTTGGTTAAAATAATAATCATTTTTATAAATTTAAAACTAGATATTTTGTTAGCAAACCCTTGAAAAACTTAACACTTTTTCTACTATATCCACATTGCATCAAGTTTTTGGCGTCACTTTACAAACAATCCAAGTGTTTATTAAACCTTGTTCATATTGTATATATTTTAAAAAACTTATCAAAAAGACCAAAATATTTTTCTGTCTTCTTTATTTTTTAATTTTAGTTTAGTTTTATTTTCTTTGATCTTTTTAAGGATACGTTTCTTACTTTAATTTAGTTTTAGTTTTGCTATTAGATTTTCTTTTTATTGTTTTAAGTAATGTATGTTTACGCATAAGAAATTATACACCTTTTCAGCACTAAAAATATTAACAAATAATCGTAATTTTGCCAACTATAATAGAATAAATAACCACTAATGTTTGCAATTTCTATCTATAGGTAAATATAGTCCCAAGATATAAAACAAGCTTAAATACGAAGAAAACAGAGATAAACGGTGAAAACTGACTCAACACAACCTGTGGTGCATCAAGAGATGGCCATGCCTAGAGCATACGAAGTAAAGAAAAAAAATCAGAAATCAAGATATGGCATGTTAACCAAAACACACTCTATGTTATCAAAAGAAAGAAGAAAAGGAAAAATAGAAGGTTCTGAAGAAAAACACAGTCATGCCTTCCCAAGACACCGCCATGCCTTCAAGTACAAGAGAAAAAAAAAAATTTGGAGAAGTTTGGATTGTTGTGGAACTCAACACGGTCATGCCTTGCTTTACACGGTCGTGTTAACCTTGAGTTGTACCATCTAACATGGAAAATTAATGTAGCAGGACAAAAAATGATGGCACGGTCGTGCCCTGCTTACACGGCCATGACCAGAGGACCTGGACAACCTATAATGAATTCTATTCTTCTTCATTAAATGGACTTGAACACCCCTTGGAGAAGCATTCAATACTCTACAACAACTTCTTTTCATCACCATTAATATGGGATTTAATCCCATCCATCCAACCCTTGAAGATTAATGAGACTAAGCTTTTGGGAGAAGTCAATAGCATAAAAGATTAGTCATCCAAATTGGATAGATTGTTTCAATTTGATCACGTTTGTATCTATTGCTTTGATAATTATTACTATGCTTATTATTGGCTAAACTTCCATAGTATCATCTTGGTTTATAGTGAATCTTGATTGAAGTTTAATATTGATAGTAAAACATGTGATCGGTTTTTAACAACTAATGGTTATGTTGTAATTATCACCTGATGATGAATGTTAAATACTCTTAAAAGACACCCCGAGTGCTAAGATTGACGATAAACCATGAAATTGCTAGTCTTGCGAAGCCTTGGCGAACCTTAAAATAGACACCAAGACCCCGAACTTGATGATAAGTCGAGAAGTCGCCATTCTTGTGAGGAATTGGTTGATAAGTTAAGAATCCATAAAATGAACCGCCAAATAATGTGCTAGACAATAAGCTGGATATTCGTTACGACGAACTTTAACGTATGAAGGACATTTGTTAAAGGGTCTAACGAATGTGAATGTTATAAGGTATAAGGATACTTATAACGAATGAGGATGGTAATTTATAACGAATGTGGCTTATATTGTAACGAATAAGGACACAAGGTTAACGTATGAGGACATTGTTTTAACGAATGGTGATCAGATTAATGTATGGGGATAACGAATGAAATCTCATTCATTAATGGAGTAAGTTATTAACAAAAAAGATTATTTTAGAAAAATTTTCTTAAACAAAATTTTCTGGGATATTTCTAATACGTGGGGCACCCTTGAAAATTTTGGCGACCTATTTTTCCTGCCGACTTTTTACGCATTTCTGCTGGCCGAGTGAGAGACCCAAGTAATTTAAATTGGAGTTTATTAGTGAGTTTTGAAGATTATTCAAGACCTTGCCGAATTTGTCAAGAAATGAGGGAGATAAAAATTTCAATGGAGTTTATTTGGCTTGTATCTTCCAACGTTTGCAAGGATTTCTTGATAAATTATTGCAATTCGGGTGGTACTTTTGACTGAGTTCAAGACTGCAATTGTTCTTCAATTCTTGAATGATTTGATCGAGATTGAAACCTAACTATCTGGGATATGAGTGTCTATTCGTTTACTTCTTTTATAGGGACTTTGATCCTGACTATGTTCGCTACGAGTATTCGGCGGATTACTTCTGTTGAGGGGGACACTTCTTGAATGAGTTGATTTTGTTGAAGAATATACGAGTCTTGTCAATGGATTGAAAAATCTGATCATTTAGGGTTGATTAATAGAGGTTGGAAATCTGCATCATATGCCTAAAACATTAGTACATCTAAGCGAATGGGTTGTAAAGGAGATTCAAAGAGTTAATTTGGGATAGACATTATGAAGAGAGGGAAAACCGAAGTGAAAGATGTTGAATGATAGGGTTGTTCATGAATATATGTGACGATGTCAAATGTAAAGATATGTTTTCTTTTACTAGTGCTGATGGATAGCTGATAGCTTGTTGCTGATTGGTGAAAGATTGAACCATATCATATGCCAGATGGATGCTCGAGATGATCACCTGAAGTTTCTTACTTTGAGGGGGAGATCTGATACGAGAAGCTACGAGTTTTTGGTTTACTGAAAGGATTAAAAAGATTTGTCTGTCTGCACAAGCCCGAGAATCATCGGTCAATGGGGAGTTTGTTAATGTATTAATCGTAACAGATGATTTGCACTTAAAGTATTCGACAACTATGGAAAAGGGGAGTTTTTAGTGCATGGTTTTGTCATCTCGGTCTTTGTTTATCTATTTGTAATTATTTATTATTTATGTAAAGGGCATTTTAGGGATTTTATGTTTGCCATTCGCTATGTATTAAGGCCATTCGTTATGCTTGTATTACAAATGTGTCCATCTATTAATGTAAGGGTCATTTTTTGTGGAATGTATAACGAATGAGCCCATTCGCTAATTTATTAGTCCATTCGTTAAGGATGTTTAACAAATGAGGTTCAACGAATGAGTCATTCGTTATACTTTAAGTTAGTAATAGGGAATGAAGATGAATGATCCCCATTCGTTTTGAGATGTATAACGAATGAGGTCGTATTCTATATATATATATATGTGCCCCTGTTCAAAATTATCATTTGTGTTTATTATTATTTCGAGATCTTGTTACTCTACCCAATTGTTCACTCACACTTCCTTAACGTAAATTCCATAGTCGTATAATCACCTGTTTATATCAAGAACTAGATCTTAAATATGAATTGAAATCAATCGTATACACAGTGGTTTCTCATCAAGGTTAATCCTTTACAACTCAACTAATCTTAATTGGTATTTTAGGTATAATACAAATGTTATTTTTACTAAAGTATCATGGACAATTCACTTAGTAATTCAATGGATTGTCTCATTTTAAAAGTGAGTTAACATATCTTTATCAAAAACCACTTGTTTACATAAAATGATGTTTTTAGTAAAAGGGATCAAGAGTTTTCTATTTATTTATTTATTTATGATGGAATAACATTACTAACGATGTTATTCTCATATTTAATCACCATAGCAAGCTCAAATCACATGTTTACTAATCAACTATTAAACCAAGTTAAGATGAGTTTTAAACAAGATGATACATTTTTATCTTTGATCTTCTTTCTGTCTAAAAATATAAAAACCCAAAAATATTGTCTTTTAATTTTAACTTACGTTTCTTTAAACTTATCTACTAAAATCAAAACCAAAACTCAAATGATATTCACTTCTGGTTAAAATAAATACAACGAATTAGTAGTAAAAATCTATAAGTGTGTCCGTGGATCGATACTTGGTTCTTACCTATGCTTTACTACATATACGATAGGTACACTTGCCTATTTGTGTGAGGTCTAGTTAAGATAATAATCATTTTTATAAATTTAAAACTCAACATTGTGTGAACTAACCTTTGAAAAAATTAGCACCTTTTTCATACTACACCAACCACACATCAAGTTTTTGTCGTCGTTGCTGGGTACACACGGTGAAATTTATACAAACAATCTTAGTATTTATTAGACCTTGTTTATAGTGTATTTATTTTAAAGCCTATCAAAAAGACCAAAGATATTTTTCTATCTTCTTTATTTGGCATTTTAGTATAGTTTTAGTTTTTAATTTTTATCTTTCAAGTTGATAAGTTGCTTACTGTAGCTTAGCTTTAGTTGTGCCTTTAAATATTTACTTTCTTAGTAGTGTATGTCATTTACATCTATTTCCTACCTCATTTCACCACTTTCCGAACCTGAACGACACTTCCACCAAAGAAAACACACTTAGGCGCGTAAAGCAACCAAAGGAGTTAAGTACGAACCGGAGGAAAGTACAACAACCGAGGAGAACCAAAAGAGCCTATGACAGCGGAGCTAAACATGAGCCAATATGCAAAGCCGGCACTCGATGGCTATAGAAATAGTGTTGCACCACCCGAATACTTCAAAAATTCATTATCAAATCAAGTATTATTCATATGTTCGAAAATTCTGTCAAGTTTCAAGGACTTCTCAACGAAGATCCCTTGTCTCATATTTCATAATTCCTTCGAATATGTAGAACTTTCAAAATTCAACATTGCTCAAAAAATCAAGTTAGGCTTAAACTCTTTCCATTTTCGCTCTAAGGCAATGACGTGGAATGGCTTGAATCATTGCCATCTGGTACCATCACCATCACCGATTAGGGTCAGATGGTGGAGGAATTCCTTCTAAAATACTTTTCACCCGATAAAACATGCAAGTATCACGCCAACATCATCGGATTTCGGACGGATGAAGACGAGTCACTACACGCAGCATGGGAGATATACAAGAATCTTATTCGAAGATGTCTGTACTGTGGAAGAACAATTGGCTTCAAATTCAAATATTCTTCGATGCTCAAACTAGTCAAAACAAACAAACAATAGATCAGGTCGCTGGTGGAGATCTCGGAACCAAATCACTGAATGAGGCATTTGAGATCTTAGAAAAATCTTCCAAGAAAATCTTTGTCTATAATCCACCATGATCAACCCAAGAGCACAAAGACATACACCATGTCGATAATAGTACCTTTATCGCTGCACATTTCGAGTCCGTCTCGAAGAAATTTGAACAGCTTCAATTTGAGCTGGTCAAATCAAAGGTGAAGTGTGATAGGTGTGGGGGAGATCACAAGGTTAAATACTGCCAAAGTATGATCATCGAAGAATGTGATTTTGTAAACCAACAGAATAACATGTATGGCAACAATTATAACCATGTTTAGAGAAACCATCTGAACTTCAGCTGGATGGATAGAGCCAACAATCAAGCCCCGCCCAGGTTTGGTAGAAGACTCTTCAATAAAAACCAACCCTCTCAGCCTAAACCTCCATACCAAAACCAAGGTACAAATACTAGCCAACAACCAAGTAGTGGATCTACAATGGAGACTTTGCTAACGAAACTCATAGAAAGTACTGACGCTTCAAACAATTTGACCAAAGACTAATTCCTGAAGAATGAAGTAGAGCTAAGGAACCAGAAGGCTTCTTTGCAACATATTGTAAACCAAGTAGGTCAGTTATCCTAGCTACTGTCTGAGCGACCACACGGAGGACTCCCTAGTAACACCATTACCAATCCCAACGCTCAAGCCACTGCCATAACCCTAAGAAGTGGCAGGACTGACATAAACAACTCACAAGTCACACCTATCCAAACTGAAGCTGAGACTGAGGTTCTTGACACACCCAACACTCAACCTGTTCCAACAACTATTCCTAAACCTGTCAAAGAACTTGTGAAACCATATGTTCAACTAATTCTTTATTCGGCTCACCTGAAGCATGAAAAGATAGAGCCACAATATGGAAAATTCCTAGAAATCTTTAAGCAATTGCATATTAACCTTCCATTCATAGAAGCCATTTCCCAAATGCCAAATTATGCAAAGTTCTTAAAAGAAGTTATGTCCAACAAAAGGAAGCTAGAAGAGTTTCACTATCCCCTGTTTAATAGGCAATTTATTTTTCAGCAATGTTTTAGCCGACCTAGGAGCCAACATCAACCTAATGCCTTATACGATTTTCTCCAAGTTGGGACTGGGAGAACTCACTCCAACCCGTATGAGCATTCAGCTAGCCGATAAATCAGTGAAATACCCATGTGGCATAGTTGAGAACATGTTATTCAAAATGGACATGGATGAAGACACTTACGTACCCCTTATCTTAGGAAGACCATTCTTAGCTACCACTAGAACACATATAGATGTTTGCACCAGCAAGCTTACGCTCAAGGTAGAGAATGAGGAGGCAATTTTTGACATAAGGAATCATTTAAACATCCACAGTACACTGACGATACAGCTTATTTACTGGATATTTGTGAATCAATTGTGAGCTGTCATCTAAGAAAAACAATTGAGGAAGAAATGTGTGAACTCAATTGATTGTTGAAAAAGCACACACCGTCAATTCCGAAAATCAAGTTAGAAAGGAGAACGAAAAAGAAAACAACTCAGACGAAGCATTTGAAGAAGTAGATAGAGATGTAGAGCCTAAGGCAAACCTTCTATTGAAGATCCTTCTATTTTATAACTTAAAGAATTATCCAAACACCTTGAGTATGCTTTCCTTGAAGGCAATCTCAATTACGTGTCATCATTTCTTTCGACCTTTCTAGCGATGAGAAAGAAAGACTCCTCGAAGTCCTTAAATCTCACAAGAAAGCCATCACTTGGAAAATCATGGATATCAAAGGCATCAGCCCGTCATTTTGTACTCGCAATATTCTAATGGATAAAAACTTCAAACATGTATTGCAACACGAGAGACGACTAAATCCAAACATGCAAGACGTGGTGAAAAAGGAAGTACTCAAGCTGCTTGATGCATGATTGATTTACCCCATTTCTGATTCTCCTTGGGTAAGAACTGTTCAAGTAGCCCCGAAGAAAGGAGGGATGACGACAGTCACCAATGAAAAAAATGACCTGATTCTTATGAGAACCGTCACGGGATGGAGAGTTTGCATCGACTACCGCAAACTCAACGATGCCTCTAGGAAGATCACTTTCATCTCCCGCTTATTGATCAGATGCTCGAGCGTCTATAAGGAAAGATGTACTATTGATTTCTAGACGGATTCTCTTGTTATTTTCAAATTCCAATTCCCCCATGAAGATTAAAAGAAAACAAGATTTACATGTCCCTATGGCACATTCACTTACGAAGAATTCCCATTATACTATGTAATGCTTCGGGTATTTTTTAACACTGTATGGTAGCTATCTTTAACGACATGATAGAAGATTCAATGGAAATCATCATGTATGACTTTTCCGTCTTCGGCGATTCCTTCGATTTTTGTCTTGATAATCTCAAAAGAATGTTAGAAAGATGTGAGGAAGCCAACCTTGTGTTAAATTGGGAAAAATGCCACTTTATGGTTAAAGAAGGCATTTTTCTCGGACACAAGATCTCTCAAGCCAGACTAGAGGCGGATAGAGCCAAAGTAGAAACCATTTCTAAACTTCCATTGCCCACATATGTTAAAGTTATTCGAAGTTTCTTTTGTCATGCAGGTTTCTATCATAGTTTCATCAAAGACTTTTCAAAGATAGCACGGCCAGTGACTTATCTTCTTGAAAAGGATGCTCCATTTATTATCTCGGAGATTGTTTGAATGCATAAGGAATTCTAAAGAATAAACTTGTAAATGCTCCAATTATGGTAGCTACAAATTAGATGTTACCATTGGAACTCATGTGTGACACAGGTGACTTTGCAGTTGGAGCAGTCTTAGGAGAAAGAAAAGATAAGCACTTTCATCCAATCTACTATGCCATCAAAACTCTCAATGATACTAAAAAAGTCACACAATTACCGAGAAGGAGATTTTGACTGTAGTCTTCGCTTTCGACAAATTCCATTCTTATTTGGTTCTTTCGAAGACCATCGTCTACACTGATCATGCGAAGATTAAGTACTTGTTCAACAAATATGATGCTAAACCTCATCTAATCCGATGGATTTTACTTCTACAAGAATTCGACATCGAAATCAAGGATAAAAAGGGGGTTGAAAATGTTGCAGCCGGCCATCTTTCTCGTTTAGAATTCCCAGCTTCACAAAAAACAATGGGGACCAAGATAAACGACAACTTTCCTTGTGAATTTCTTATGCATATCCAAACTCGTGAAGGAAATTATCCTTGGTTCGCAAACATCGCAAACTACAAAGCTAGTGGAATTTTTCTCAAAAGAATGACCTATCAGCAGAGAAAGAAGTTTTTATGTGATATCAAATACTAATTTTTTGAAGATCCCTACTTATTTCGCTTAGGAGCTGATAATATCATTCGAAAATTCTTATATGGAGACGAAACACGCAAAATCCTGAAACAATGTCATGAAGGACCAGCAGGAGGTCATCATGGAGCATTGGCAACTGCAAAGAAAGTACTCGACGTCGGCTTCTATTGGCCTACAATTTACCAAAAAGCAAATGAAATGGTTCACGCATGTGATGCATAATGCTAACATGCTAGCAACATCTCATCCCAAGATTAATCTCTACAAATACCAATCAAGGTGTGTGAAGTATTTGACGTTTGGGGCTTCAACTTTATGGGACCATTTCTAACATCATTCGGTCATCGTTACATCCTAGTTGCAGTAGATTACGTGTAAAAATGGGTCGAAGCCCAAGATTTACACACCGTTGATGCTAGGTGGTAGTCAAGTTTCTGAAGAAATTATTCTCGCGTTTTGGTATTACCAAAGCTCTTATAAGCGGTCGAGGAATACACTTCTGCAATGCACAAATGGAGAAAGTATTGGCCAAATACGGAGTGCATCATCGAATCGCTACACCTTATCACCTGCAAGCGAGTGGTCAGGTGGAAGTTACCAATCGGGGTATCAAACAAATCCTGGAGAAAACTGTCAGTCATAATCATAGAGATTGGTCAGAGAAATTTGACGATGCTTTGTGGGCTTTCTGTACTGCCTACAAAACTCCTATATGCACAACGATGTTCAAATTGGTGTATGAAAAGGCATGTCATCTTCCAGTCGAGCTAGAACATAAAGCATATTGGGCACTTAAAACCTGCAAATCTTGATCTATAATTTGCTGAGAAAAAAACATATTCATGCAGCTACACGAGTTAGACGAGCTAAGGATGCAAGCTTATGTCAATTCAAGAATTTACAAGAAAGAACAAAAAGACTTCATGATGCACGTCTAAAACGTGAAAAAATAATTAAAGTAGGCGACTAGGTACTCCTTTATAACTCTCGCCTTCGTTTATTTCCTAGACAATTGAAGTCTAGATGGTCCGGTCCTTTTACGGTTAAAGAAGTTTTTGATTATGGAGCCGTTAAATTTGTCCAAAATAAAGGGCATGTGTTTAAGGTAAACGAACACCGACTTAAGCTCTACTTAGTAGAAACCGTAGAAACCGAGATGGAGGTACTTAACCTCCATCACCTAAACTAAACTGCCATAACTATGCGTCAATCTATCGACTCCGGAAAAAAATTAGCATGTTTAGGGTAGATTTTAGTTTTTACTTTGTAGGGATAAGTTAAAAAAAAATTAGATAGACACGAACGTGTCCAATCAACACGGTTGTGCCAGTACAGTTTCCTTCCATTGATCGTTTATGATACTGTTTCCAACTCAAACGGTCCAGTTTCATAGAAAACTTGCCAACATGGCCAGTTTTTTGCAAAGCATGGCCATGCTGAGAGGTTCTTGCATATTATAAATATGTAACACCTTCTGAAGAGTTTTGCACACCTTCTATACATATTTCTCTAAACTAAACAACCTCCAAAGATGTCGATTAAACAACAAAATGCCGAAACCCGATCAACACTCCATCTAAAAAGAAAAATATAAACCTGAAGATGATTCTGCAACTTCAGGAAATGGCTAGAGAGCAGAATGGCATGCTTTTTCAAAACGCACAATGCGGCCTACCTCTAACAGAGATTGTGGAGGAAATGAAGACTGAACTCCGTGATATCAACAAGCAAATTCAAAATCCAGTCTATCCGACTAGGATTCTTCTTTTTTGTGGGAGTACTTCATTTGGCGGGAACCTCTCAGGAGGAGGTTTGGAGACCCTTTCTACAACCTCTTTTAATTTGCTTGTTAATTGTATCAAGGGATTGTGCTAAGGACTAGCTGTTAGGACAAATCCGGCTTAACCAGATTTTTTTTGTTGTTTTCCTTATTTTTCTTTTTATGTGTGTTTATTTTATGTATTTTTAGGACAATTAATGTAATCTTTAGGGTTTTATGGAATGAAATTTATCTATGTTTTATGGATAAGATTTGCACACACTTAATCGACCATCCAAAACCACGACTGAGATACGAGAGAAAATTCTAAAATTTGTGGCAAATGCCAAAACACGGTCGTGTTTTCCTAAACATGGGCCGTGGTCACCTAAAATTTGTTACAATTCATCATCTCTGCAAATCGTAGAAAATGCTGAAATGACATTTATGACACTCACCAAACATGGCCTTGTTTATGTCACCACAACCATGTTTTCCTTTCCTACATGTCTATAAATAGCTATCACTTCCAATTCTTTTGACATACCCCTTTTCACAAATTCTCTACCAAGAATTTCATGGAAACGAGAGGATAGATGCCAAGTTATGAAAGATAAAGAGAGGTGCCTATAGATATAGTTAGGGAACTAATTTGCTTACGTAGGAGAGTCGACGAGCTAGTAAGCATTGGCATGACGGCGGAACAAAGGAACCAAGAGACGCATGACAAAGTCGAAACACTAGGTTTTGAATCTTGTAGACTGAAGATTGTCTAAGCTAGAGGACAACCTCGATCAGTTTACGGACGAGCTCGCTCGCTTCAACCGGAACCAAGCGGAGAGGGCTACCCAATCCAACTTCCTGACAGAACCTGCCCACATGCAGAACTTGTTCGGGGGAGACCCGAGATTATTTAAGTAGTCAAAAAATGAAAAAAAAACTGGAACAGGCTGGGTCAGCACGGCCGTGCCTTACTGACCACGGTCGTGTCGGGCTCACATGAATGGTTATAATTTGGTTTTACCCCTCTTTTTTTACTTTTAACCAACCATCTCGAATCCTGGGTTATTTCCGACTGATTGTGCCACCCCATTTCACCAATTACTTGTTTCAGTCGTCAAGGTATGTCAATTTAATTGTTTTAATCTCGTTCTAGAACTCGATTATACCTACTTCGCACTCAATCCAGGTATAATCCTAACCTTAGGTTCAATTTACACCAAATTCGGGCCGGATTAGGACGAATTAGCATGTCTTTACTTGTTTGCGAGATATGTAAAAGGGTTTAGTTTGTAAAGTTGATGTAAACTAGTCTAGACACGATTTTTGGTTCACTTTGGTTGATTTTTGGTTCGTTTCGGGGTTCACCCTTTGGACTAACCCAAGTCCAAAACCATTTGATAAGTTTGATAAATTGGGTTGATACGCATGTTCAAGACTTCAAAACCTCGAATTCGTGCAAAACATGGGTTATTTTATACCCCGAACAGCCGTGATCAACCAAGAAAGTCAACCAAGTAACGCCAATCTCAGCGCGGGCCGTGCTAAGCAAGGCACCACCGTGCCTTGTCTCTGGATCAAATATCCAACTTTTTCATGTTCACTCTTTTGATTCATTTTTCGTTCTGAATACTTAGGATGGTACTATTCAATGAAAATCACCCATACCTAAGGTTCCCGAACAGGATTGAGGGGGAGAGAACAACAGCTCCTGCAAAAAATTAAGCAAAGAATGGAGAAACTAATGTTGTACAGGTGTACAAGGACAATCATGGAAAAGTTGGTGAGTTTGAGCGTTTAATAAGCATGCTCAAAGGACCATGGATGAGGGTGTTTTTCATTACTATCGGCCAGTCACCGAATTAACAATGGAATTTTTGGCTTTATTCCAATTCAAAATAAACCTCCCACCTGCCGCTCTTTGGGACATGAACACATTGAGATTTAGGCTAGGTGTGTGGGGCATGACTCGTATCTCATGAATTTCGGTTCAAATATTGGTATTTACACGGAGTATGAGATTAATAGTAACATGTGATTCGGGTCCCACCGCACATTTCCAGATGAAGTAGGAGAACCAAACTTATTCATAGGACAAATAAGGAAACAAGCTTGGAAGTTAGTATCACCACACCCTAGAGATAATTATAGTCCAAGTGTCTCAAAAAGTACTGAACTTGAAGATCCATTAATGGGGTACATCCATCGTCTTTTAGGTAATACACTCACCAAACTAGGAACCAGTGGAGCACTTGTAAACCTCCGAGGTTTGTGGGCACTCAACTGCATAAAGACATGGATGCACTGTAACATTACATACCTTCTGTGCTCCTTAGTATCTAAAAATGCAAAATCCGGGATGGGAGTACCTTTGTTTGGCGGCGAGTGATTTGTGAGACTATATGAAAAATATGGTGTAGGCACACGAGGCACACTAGGGCCAGCACCTTTACCCCTAGATCTCCAATAATATTCAAGGATGGGAATGGTGGAACTAGTCTCAGAGGATCCATATGAAGTAAGATTTGTAGACTGCTTGACATTTGATATGGACCCTTACATCCCATGAGAGTCCCATTTTCATCCCACGTGTGTCTGCCCCTAGGATCTTAGTAAGTGTGTGGTTGTACTCATGTTTTTTTATGATGGTCTGTAGTGTTGAAAAATGTTTATTTTTCATTTGATTCGTGTGGATGTTTAAGACTAATTATCTTTATGTATGGTGCCCATTTCTAAGGCGGTTTGGGTAAATATATATTGCTTGGTGGGTGTAGTATGAAAAAATGTGGTTAATTTTTTTTAGAGGTTTTGTTCACACAATATTGAGTTTTAAATTTATAAAAATTATTATTATCTTAACTAAACCATACAAAATTAGGCAAATTTACCGATCGTATATGTAATAACGTATAGATAAGAACCAAGTATCAATCCACAGACACATTTATAGATTTTTACTACTAAATTGTTGTATTCATTTTAACCGGAAGTGAATATCATTTTGGCTTTGGTTTTTGAGTTTAAAGAAACGTAAATTAAAATTAAAACACAATATATTTTTTTGGGGGGTTTTATATTTTTATAAAAAGAAAGAAGATCAAAGATAAAAGTGTATCATCTTAGTTAAAACTCCTCTTAACTTGGTTTAATAGTTGATTAGTAAACATGTGATATGAGCTTGTTATGGTGATTAAATGTGAGAATAACATCGTTAGTCATGTTATTTCATGATAATTAAAGAAAGAGAGTGGCAGTTCCCCGGCTTATCGTCAAGCTCAGTATTTGTGGGTTGATTTTAAGGATTCTAAATTTTTCAACCAAGTCCTCACAAGAATAGAGATTTCTCAACTTATCATCAAGTTCGGGGTCTTAGTGTCTATTTTAATGTTCTCCAAGGCTTCGCAAGAATATCAATTTCTTGGCTTATCGTCAAGCTTAGCACTTGGGGTATCTTTTAAGAGTATTTTAACATTCCTTATCAAGTGATACTTGCAACATAACCATTAATTATTAAAAACATATCACATGTTTTACTGTCATTATTAAACTTTAATTAAGATTCATTGTAAACCAAGATGATACCATGGAAGTTTAGCCACTAATAAGCATAATGATAATTATCAAAGTAATAGATGCAAACATGATCAAATTGAAACAATCTAACCTATTTGGGTGACTAATCATTGATGCTAATAACTTTTCTAAAAAACTTAATCTTCAAGGGTTTGAGGGATGAGATAAATTCCCTTATTAATGGTGGTGAAAAGAGGTGGTTGGAGAGGATTGAATGTGTATTTAATGCCTTTTCAAGGTGTGTTAAATGAAGAAGATGATCATTCAATTTATAGGCTGATCAGACCCTCAAGGCACGACTGTGTTGAGTTGGGCACGGTCGTGTCATCGTTTTCGCCTAGCATCGTTTATTGTCCGTTGTCATATCGTACAGCCATTGGTTAACATAGTCGTGTTAAGCAAGGCACAACCTTTATGAGTTCCACAACAGTCCAAATTCCATCAGTTTTGTCCTTTTCTCTTACACTTTAAGGCATGGTCGTGTATTGGGAAGGCATGACCGTGTTTTGCTTCAGAACCTTCTATTTTTATTATATTTCCATCAGTTTTGTCCTTTGACCCACTTTATGAAGCTCTGCATTCATCAAAAGATATTTATTATATTTCCAAAGGTTTTAGTATGTGGGTGATAGGTTTTGTCGGGTATTTTGGCAAAGGTATTTGAAAGGGTATGATTAATCGGGATTCTTCTTCAATATTTTCTACATTTTCTTGCCCTTGCTCAATTCTCATCCCAAAGTTTGGTGAATTAGCAACTCTTTTTTTGTTTTGTTGTTTTACAATTGTAATGACTCTTTTAAGGTCAAATCGTCAAGACCTGTTTTATCCTAGATGTTGATTTGCTCCTCCTCAATCATATGTTGAACATAACACCAAACTCTAGTGGATCATTCGGATCTGAGCCAAATAGCCCCCACCCTCATTAGTTCGGTATATTCGTATTTGGTTTGGGTTTGACTTACTCTACATCTTCCTTTGTGGGACCAAGTCTCGCAATCTAAACATCGTTCATAACTTTCTTGCTCGTCTTTTCATTGCACTTTTGGAAGATCCAAAAAATGGTGGCCTTTATTGCTCTTGGCGCCACTTTTTCCTCACCTCATTGCTAAAGAGAAAAATTATCTCGCTACGTTATGGAGGCAACCTAGGTTTTGTGAATTGTAGGTAAAAAGTAAATTGAAATTGAAAGAATGTATTTCAGTTCTTTAGGGTCTGCCCGTAAAAGAACAATGCTGTGTTGTACCTGTGAAAGGGTAATATGGTAGGATAGGCTTTTGGGTTGTTTAGTGTTTCGGTAACAGATATACAGTTTATTGGTTGTTTGTGGTTTTTTAAAAATATATTACCTTTATATTTATGTAGCATTTCGTCTGATCTTGAATATAATGCTCAATACAAGTTTTAATCCGCAAGAAGTACCTAAATATCTAATATATGACTATTTTTTCTGAATATCTGCATGAAGGCTTAATTCTCACAAACAGAAGGACAGGGTAAAAACGCTATATTTTGCATAATTTTAATCTCAATATTACAACCCATATTTTTTGTTTTATCACATCATGAAGTAGATTAATCTTGCTCAAATGTTTCTCGTTATTTCTTAGTTTTTGGTTTGTCAAAAATATTTGAAAAGCTTAAGGTTTTGTTGCTGCAAAAACAGAAATTTGAAAGTTTCATCCATAAATTTCACTTTTAGACTTGGTTTGGCCAAGTCTAAATCCTCTCCCCACACTTAATTCTCACATTGTCCTCAATGTAAAAAGATTTAAAATAAATGGAAACAAGGCGAAAAAGGAATTTAACTTCCCTACGAGCCGAGATGAAATTTTTTGCTGTATGTTGTCTCCGTGTAGGCTGTTTGGAAGTTTTGGCACTAAAATAAATCCTACGTGCAAAAATCTACAACACAACCACAAACATAATACATTAAATATATAAATACACAAGTTAAATATGGGTATATAGTAACCCATACTTCCCTACAAACGGGCACCCTACATAATAATAATTATATTGTCTTAATAATCCACACAAAAAAACAAAAATAAACATTGTTCGACACAATCGTCCGACTTGCATGTGTTAAGCATGCCGCCAGCGTTCATCCTGAGCCAGGATCGAACTCTCCATGAGATTCCAGGGGGGCTATAATTGGAGATACCATTGTTTCTGGTACAGAAGTTCCTATAAAAATGGGAAATGCAAAAGAGAATAGAAATGACTAGTCTTATAATATAGTTGAACCAAAACACCTATTTTTTCTCAAGATTCTTATTCATCTACTTGATATTTTGAAAATGGGTTGGTTGAACTTATAACAAACCCTTATCCTGCATCCATAAACATACGAAGACCCTACTGGTAGACACACATGAGACTGGGGCTCATTACGGGTTGTCTGAATCCATAGTGAAAGTCGAGCAATCCACAAAGCATGCCTCATATGGATCATTGGAGACCACCTCAACCATTCCCATCCTTGAGCAGTACTGAAGGTCCAATGGTAAAGGTGCTGTCCCTAGCGTCCCTCGTGTGTCTACATGATATTTTCGTAAGCTAAACAATCCATCTACTACCCCAACCCATGCATTCTTAGCAAGTAAAGAACATAGAAGGTAAGTAATGTTATGATGCCTTTCTGTCTTGATACACTATAGTGCCCACATATCTTGGAGGTTCACAAGTGCTCCATTGGTGCCGGGTTTTGTGAATGTGTTTCATAACAGGCGGTGGATATATCTCAAAAGAGGATCCTCTAGTTCCGTGATTTTTGAAATGCTTGAATTATAGTTATCTCCTAGATGAGGCGTTAGTTCTTCCAAGCATGTTTCCTCATCTGCCCAACATACGTACTTGGTTGTCCTATTACATCCAGGAAGGTATTGTGGGATCCTAACCACACACTGCTATTAGTTTCTTCTTCTGTGTAAATATGAATGTTGATTCCAAAGTTGGTTAAGTTCGAGTCATCCCATATTCCTCCTAACCTAAACCTCAATGTATTTCATTCCCAGCGATCAGCTGGTGGCCGGTTTATCTTAAATTAGAATGAGGCTAGAACTTCATTGTCACTTAGGTGACTAGCCTCTCGGTAACAGAAAATACCCGATCCATGATTCTTCGACCATCCACATCATACGCTCAAATTCACCGACCTACCTGATTGTTCTAGTACATCCATAAAGCATTGGCTTTTCTAAAATTTTCTTAATCACTTGCAAACGGGCTCCCACTATTCATTCTTCGGTGGTCCTATCTGAAAATCATAAATATGGATGCTTTTTATTGAAACGGGCCATCCTAAATAACAAAAACGAGTCAAGAAGATTTATTTTGAAAAATAAAATTTTGTTCCAGAAGCAAGCCACAGTTATGCCTTGCTAAGGCACGGACCGCGTTGAGTTGGGCTAAAATCTGGTTGACTTTCTTGGTTGACCACGGGTGTTCGGTGTGAAACACGACCCGTGTTTTGTACGAATTCGGAGTTATGAAGTCTCGAACATACGTATCAACCCGGTTCATCAACTTATCAAATGGTTTCGGACATGGGTGGGTCAATAGAGTGAAACCCGACCCAAACCGAAACTTTTTCAAATCAAATAATCTTTTCATGTAAACTAAGTTTAGACATGTTAATTAGTCCTAATCTAACCCAAATTTTTTGGAACTTGAATATTGGTTCGGATTATACCGGAATTAAAAGTGAAGTGGGTCTAATCGAGCTCTAGAACGATATTGAAATGAGTAAATTGACATACCTTGAGGATTGAAACAAGAAATCGGTGGAATAATGGCAGAAAAATTGCTTGAAATCACCTAGGTTTTGAAGGTGTGCGGTTAAAAGTAAAAAAGTGATAGTTTTTAAATGAATAAAACCACCATACAGACATGACACGACCGTTGTCAGCAAGGCATGGCCGTGCTGACCACGCATGGTCCCTTTTTTTAATCGATTTTTTAAACCCGCGTTTCATTTAATGACCATTATAGCCCGAAAGGATTAGGTATGTTAATTTTAAAAGATAGAGAATGAAACTTCATTGACAAGAATACGAATCACGAATAATAAAGCAATGAAAATGAAGATTACAAATGACACCCAACTAGAATCCTAAACTTATTGGAAATTACTTGATCCCGGTCTACCTCCGAACAAGGTCCGCATGTGGGTAGGCTCTGCCATGAATTTGGTTTGGGTTGCCCTCTCGGCTTGGTTCCGGTTAAAACGAGCAAGCTCGATCGTTAGACGCTCGAGGTTGTCTTCTAGCTTGGTCATCCTTCGGTCCACGTGATAGTGTTCAAAACGTAATGTTTCAATCTTGTCATGTGACTCTCGGTTTCTTTGCTCCGCCGCCACGTTAATGCTCACTAACTCGTCAACTCTCTCACGTAAGCACATTAGATCCCCACTTACATCTATAGGCACTCATCCTTGTCTTCCATAACTTGGCCTCCATCCTCTCCTCTCCAAGGTAATTTCTTAGTAGGATGTGCGAAAAGGGGTATGTCAAAAGAATGGGAAGTGATAGCCATTTATAGACATAAAGGAGGGCAAAACATGACCATGGTGACATAAACACGGCCATGCTAGATGAGTGTGATAAATTTTAGTTCAGGATTTTGCATTTATTGAAGAGATGACGATATTGACTGGGCACGACCCATGCTTAGGGAAGACGCGGCCGTGCCTTAGCATTTTCACAATTTTTCAGTTTTTCTCTCATATCTTAGTCATGGTTTGGACAGTCGGTTAAGTTTGTGCAAATCTTATCCTGAAAACATAATTCAAATTTCGTTTAATTCAAAAGTGCTAAAATTACATTACTTGTCCTAAAAATACAAAAAATAAAATCACATAAAAAGAATAATAAAAAGCAACAAGTAATCGGGTTAAGCCTGATAAATCCTAACGACTAATTCTAAGCACCATCCCTTGCACCTTTAATGAGCATATCTTAAAAGGTTGGAGAAAGGGTCTCCAAAACCTCCTTTGAAGAGATTTCTGCCAACACCATCATCTTCACCGAAACTTGGTGGTGGCGGCGGGGGAAAGAACCCCAACCGAATGGTCATAATTTAGATTTGTTCGTTAATTTCATGAAGCTCGGTTTTCATTTCTTCCGCCGTCTCGGTGAGAGCTAGGACCCGCTATTCTTTTCGAATAAGCATGTCGGTAAGCTCCATAGCCATTTCCTAAAGTTGCATAATCATCTTCATGTTTACGTTTTTCTTTTTAGGTGGAGTGGTGGTATGGTTTCCAGCACTATTATGTTCCATTGAAATCTTTGGAGGCTGCTTAGTATAGAGAAATGTGGACAGAAGGTGTGCAACACTCTCAAGGAGGTTATGCATATTTATAATCTGCTAGACATACATAGAACGGCCATGCCATGCAAGGCACGGTCCATGTCGACAAGAAACTATCACTGCAAGGTAATTGTACTAGGTACAGCGGTGTTGTGTAGTGCACGGTCGTGCCTTCCTAGAAAACTATTTTTTAACCTGTCACTATAAAAGCAGTAAAATCAAACCTAAACATGCTAAAATTTTTATCGGAGCCGATAGCTTGACTCTCGGTTTTGCCATTTTTGTTTATGGGACGGAGGTGAAGAACCTCCATCGCAGTTTCTATGGGTTCTCCTAAGTAAAGTTTAAGCCTGTGACCGTTTACCTTAAATTTATGCCCATCCTTTTGGACAAGTTCAATGGCTTCATAATAAAAAATTTCCCTAACTGTAAAAGGACCGGACAATCTAAATTCCAACTTTCCAGGAGATAAAAGAAGGCGAGAGTTACAAAGGTGTACCTGGTCGTCTGCTTTAAAATGTTTTTCACATTGCAGTTGTGCATCATGAAGTCTTTTCATCATTCCTTTAAAATCCGTGAGTTTTCATATGCTTCCATCCTCAATTCATCTAGCTCGTTTAGTTGCATGAATCTATTTTTCCTCGCTCCTGGTAAATCAAGATTGGCAGTTTTTAGTTTTAAGTGTCCAATATGCGTTGTGCTCGAGTTCGGCAGGAATATGACCCACCTTTATGTACACTAATTTGAATGGGGTAGTGCCTATAGGAGTTTTGTAAGTAGTACGGAAAGCCCATAGAGCGTCGTCCAAATTTTTTGGACCAATCTATGTGATTATGACTCACAGTTGTCTCCAATATTCGTTTGATACCCCGATTTATGACTTTAACATGCCTACTTGTTTGCGGGTGTAAAGCATAGCAAGTCGATGATAAACCTCGTATCTTGCCAATACTTTCTCTATTTTCGCATTATAGAAGTGTGTTCATTGATCGCTTATAAGTGTATTAGGAATACCAAAGCGAGAGAATAGTTTAGTCAAAAACTTAACTACCATCCTAGTGTCATTGGTGGGTATAAGCTTGGGCTTCGACTCATTTTGATACGTAGTCTACTGCAACTAGGATGTAGTGATGACCAAACGATGTTGGAAATGTTCCCATAAAGTCGATGCCCTAAACGTCAAATACTTCACAGATCTTGATTGGTCTTTGTAGAATTTCATCTTGGGATGAGATGTTGCTAGCACGTTGGCATGCATCACGTGAGCAAACCATTTCATTTGTTTCTTGGTAGATTGTAGGCCAATAGAAGCCGGCGTCGAATACTTTCTTTGCAGTTGCCGAGGCTCTATGATTTCCTTCTGTTGGTCCTTCATGACATTGTTTCAGGACTATGTGTGCTTCATCTCCATATACGCATTTTTGGATGATATTATCAGCTCCTATGCGGAATAAGTAGGGATCTTCCAAAAAGTAGTATTTGATATCATACATGAACTTCTTTCTTTGTTGATACATCATTCCTTTGAGGATGATTCCTTCTCGAGTTTGGATATGCATAAGAAATTCATGGGGAAAGTTGTCATCTATCTTGGTCCCCATTATTTTTTGTGAAGTTGGGCATTACAGACGAGAAAGATGATCGGCTGCAACATTTTCGGCACCCTTCTGATCCTTGATTTCGATGTTAATTTATTGTAGAAGTATAATCCATCGGATCAGACGGGGTTTAGCATCTTGTTTTGTGAACAAATACTTAATCGTCGTATGATCTGTGTAAACGATGGTTTTTAAAAGGACTAAATAAGAACGGAATTTGTCGAAAGCATAGACTACGGTCAAAAACTCCTTTTTGATAGTTGTGTAATTCTCTTGGGCATCATTGAGAGTCTTGCTGGCATAGTAGATCGGATGAAAATGCATATCTTTCCTTTGTCCTAAGACTACTACAACTGCGAAATCACTTGCATCGCACATAAGTTCGAGTGGTAGTGTCCGATTGGGAGCTACCATTATAGGAGCGTCTAATAGCTTGTCATTTAGAGTTTGAAATGCATTCAAACATTCTTCAGAGAAGATGAATGGATCATCCTTCTTTAAAAGTTGTGTCATTGGTCGGGCTATCTTTGAAGAGTCTTCGAAAAAACCGTTGATTGAACCCGCATGACCAAAGAAACTTTGAATAGCTTTAACAGATGTGGGTGGTGGAAGTTTAGAAACAGTTTATACTTTAGTTCTATCCACCTCTAATCCAGCGTGAGATATCTTGTGCCCGAGAACGAGGTCTTCCTAATCATAAAGTGACATTTTTCCCAGTTTAACACAAGGTTGGCTTCCTCTTATCTTGTTAACATTCGTTTAAGATTTTCAAGACATAAATTGAAGGAGTCTCCAAAGACAGAGAAGTCATCCATTAAAATTTCCATTGAACCCTTAATCATGTCGTGAAAGATAGCTACCATACAGCGTTGTAAAGTAGATGGAGCATTACATAGTCCAAAGGTCATTCGTTCGTAAGAGAATGTGCATAGGAACATATAAATGTTGTTTTCTCCTAGTCTTCAGGGGAAACTGGAATTTGAAAATAGCTAGAGAATCCATCTAGAAAGCAATAGTACATCTTTCCTGATAGACACTTGAGCATCTGATCAATAAGCGAGAGAGGAAAGTGACCTTTTTCTAGTGGCATCGTTGAGTTTGCGGTAGTAGATACAAACTCGCCATCCCGTGACGGTTTTCATAGGAATCTGCTCATTCTTGTCATTAGTGACCACTTTCATTCCTCCTTTCTTCGGAACTACTTGAACAAGACTTACCCAAGGAGAATCGGAAATAGGGTAAATCAATCCTGCATCAAGAAGTTTGAGTACTTCCTTTTCACCACATCTTGCATATTTGGATTTAGTCGTCTCCAGTGATGCACTACGGGTTTAAAGTTTTTTTTCCATTAAAATCTTGTGAGTACAGAATGATCGGTTGATGCCTTTGATGCTCCAAATTTTCCAAGCAACATATTTCTTGTGAGATTTAAGAACTTTAATGAGTCTTTCTTTCTCATCATTTGAAAGGTCGGAGGAAAGATGACAGGCAATTGAGATTTGCCTTCGAGGAAAGTATACTCAAGGTGTTTGGGTAATTCCATAAGCTCTAAAGTAGGCGGATCTTAAATAGAAGGTTTGGCTTTAGGTTCTAGATCTCTATCTACTTCTTCAAAAGTCTCATCAAAGTTGCTTTCTTCCTCCTCCACAGCTTGATTTTCTAAATTGACGGCATGTGTTTCTCCATAATCAGTTGTGTATCATATGCTTCTTTCTCAATTGTTTTCCTTAAACGACAGTTCACAATTGATTCACACATATCCAGGAAGTATGCAGAATCATCTGTGTACTGCGGATGTTTCATTGATTTGCCTATGACAAAAGTTACTTCCTCGTTCTCTACCTCGAGGGTGAGTTTTCCGGTGCAAACATCTATGAGTGCTCTAGCCGTAGCTAAGAATGGTCTTCCTAAAATATGGGGTACAGAAGTGTCCTCGTTCATGTCCAGAATTACGAAGTCATTTGGAAAGACAAACTTATCGATTTTGACTAACATGTTTTCAATTATGCCTCTTGGGTATTTCACTGATCTATCAGCTAACTAAATGCTTATACGAGTTGGAGTAGGTTCTCCAAGTCCTAACTTAGCGAAAACCATATAAGGCATTAAGTTGATGCTAGATCCTATGTCGGCTAAAGCATTGCTGAAGAACAAGTTTCCTATCAAACCGGGGACGGTGAAACTTCATGGGTCAGCCATTTTCTTTGGAAGCTTGATATAGAGAATGGCGGAACATTATTCATTGAGTATTACTTGAGATAATTCTCATAGCTTCCTTTTGCTGGATAGAACTTCTATAAAAAACTTTGCATATTTTGGCAATTTGGGAAATGGCTTCTATGAAGTGAAGATTAATATGCAATTGCTTAAAGAGTTCTAGGAATTTTCCATATTGTGCCTCCATCTTTTCCTGCTTCAGGCGAGCTGGATAAGGGATTGGTGGAACATATGGTTTCACAGGTTTTTTGACATGGTTTAGGAGTGGTTGGAATTGGTTGACTATCAGGTATGTCAAGAACCTCGGTCTCACCTTTAGATTGGATAGGTGTTACTTGTGAATTATTTGTAGCAGTTTTGCCACTTCTTAGGGTTATGGCATTAGCTTGAGTGTTGGGGTTGGTAACAGTGTTACTAGGGAATCCTCTAGTTGCTCTCTCGGAATGTATTTGGGCTAACTGACCTACTTGGTTTTCAATGTTTTGCAAGGAAGCCTCCTGGTTTCTTAACTCCACTTCATTCTTCATGAATCAATCTTCAGCGAGTTTGTTTGAAGCGTCAGTACTTGCTATGAATTGTGTCAGAAGAGTCTCCACTGTAGATCCACTATTTGGTTGTTGGTCGGTACTTGCACTTTGGTTTTGGTATGGAGGTTTAGATTGAGAGGTTTGGTATTGATTGAAAGGTCTTCTATCAAATCCAAGAGGAGCTTGATTGTTGGCTCCATCCCTCCAGCTGAATATCGAATGATTTCTCCAACCAGGGTTGTAAGTATTGCCATACATGTTATTTTGTTGGCTTACAAAATCACATTCTTTGATGGTCATTCTTTGGAAATATTTAACCTTGTGATCTCCCCCACACCTATAACACTTCACCTTTGTTTTGACCAGCTCAGATTGAAGCAGTTCAAATTTCTTCGATAGGGACTCGAATTGTGCATAGATGAAGGTGCTATTGTCGACATGGTGTATGCCTTTGTGTGATGGGGTTGATCATGGTAGATTATAGGCAAAAATTTTCTTGGAAGCTTTTTCTAAGATCTTGAATGCCTCATTCGGTGATTTGGTTCCGAGATCTCCACCAGCGACCTGATCTATTGTTTGTTTGTTTTGACTAGTTTGAGCGTCGAATAAGGTTTGGACTTGAAGCCATTTGTTCAATCCATGGTGCGGACATCTTCGAAGAAGAATCTTTTATCTTTCCCATGCTGCATGTAGTGACTCATCTTCATCCGTCCGGAGCCCGGTCATATTGGCGCGATACTTGGTGGTTTTGTCAAGTGGAAAGTATTTTGGAAGGAATTGCTCCACCATTTGATCACAATCGGTGATGGTACCATATGACAAGGATTCAATCGATTCCAAGGCATTGCCTCGAAGAGAAAATGGAAAGAGTTTAAGTCTAACTTGATCTTCTAAGCAATGTTGAATTTTGACATTTCCGCATATTCAAAGAAATTGGGGAAATATGAGACAAGGGATCTTCATCAAGTAGGCCATGAAATTGGACAGAGTTTTCGATCATATGAATGATAATAGATTTGATTTCGAAGTTTTGAAGTAATTTCGGTGGTGCATCGCTATTGCCATAGCCGTCGAGTGTCGACTTGCCATATTCTTTCATGTTTAGCTCGTTGTTTAGCTAAGCCATCATAGACTCTTCTTGGTTCTCCTCAATTGATGTACTTTCCTCTGGTTCGTTCTTAACTAATTTGGTCGCTTTACGCGCCTGAGTGTGTTTTCTTTGGTTAAAGTGTCATTCAGGTTCGAAAAGTGGTGAAATGAGGTCGGGAGTAGATGTAGAGGACATACACTAATTAAGAAATTAAAGATCTAAAGGCACAACTAAAGCTAAACTAAAGTAAGCAACTTATCAACTAAAAAGATAAAATTTTAAAACTAAAACAAAAACAATAGTAAAGTGCAAAATAAAAAAGATAGAAAAATATTTTGTCTTATTGATGTTTTAAAATATATACACTATAAACAAGGTTTAACAAATACTTGGATTATTTGTAAAAATTCACCGTGTGTCCCCCGGACACAGCACCAAAAACATGATGCGTGGTGGGTATAGTATGAAAAAGGTGTTAATTTTTCGATAAGTTTTGTTCACAAAAGGTTGAGTTTTAAATTTATAAAAGTGATTATTATTTTAACTAAATCAAACACAAATAAGCATGTATACTGATGTGCGAAATGGTCTATTAAAAACCTTAACCTAACCTAGACACTCTAGTTTTAAATTTATAAATCTAGACTATCCTAATGCTAGACCACTAGACACGCAAGTGTACCTATTAACTGTAGTAAAGCCTAATGAAGTTCGGATATCGAACCCAAAGGACACTAGCGACACCTAAACTAGACTCTAACTTAACTAAACTTAATTAATTGATTTTTATGTTTTTTAAATATAAAATAAATAATACTTACTCTAAAACTGACACGAACAAATCGGTTTAGAACTCAAATAGGGGAAACAACTACCTAGGTAAGGAATCCTACTAGTCAACTCGTAAACTCTTTGAATTGGATTTATGATTGGTACCGTATTCTAAAAATATGACACTAAGGAATAACTAAAGTATGCTAGATCTCCTCCCGGTCTCACCAACAATACCTAAGAACCCTAAATATTGTTTGAACGCGTTAATCTAAGACTCAGATCACATATCTGATATATATATATATATATATATATATAAAATTAACCTCTTAATAAGGATCTAGTTCATAGTTACTCTTGATTGAATGTTGTATATGATATATTAGTTGTATGTATGTGTATAATATTAATACTAGATTGAAGCTTGAGAGGAGATTTTGGCAGAGATTCGATAATATAAGTCAAAACTTAAATAAACTGTGGACTGAAGCCACTATAAATAGAAGATTGATCTAGTTCGTTACACATTCTGTAACGAACTAGCATCCACTTCTTTACATACATAAACTTAACGAAACACCCTCTGATTCGTTAAACATCCTTAACGAATCAGGTGGGATATTAACTTAGATCTAGTTCGTTAAACATCCTTAACGAACTAGACTATACTTTAACGAACTGCAATAATAACTTAATATTTTATTACATAAATAAAACAACAAATACATAAACGTTAGATACAAAGACTCAAGATGCAAAACCGTGTACTAACAGACACCCCCTCGTCTTGAGCTCTTTGTCTTTACTTTACTTGAAACGCTTGGACTTCCAATCTCTGAAACTATGAATCCCGTTCTCATAACATACACGCACAACGCGTTGGAATTTCATAGCCAGATCATAGTCTTCATTGCGCTCGAACAAAATCTTATTCTTGTGTAGCACGTCGTTGTCGGTCTCGGTTAAGTTAACAAGCCACATCGGATCAATGATCTTGATCAACTCGGTCTTCAAACCATTGCCCAGGACAATGACGTCCTCGCCAGTTCGGTTATCGTAATACCAGCGGTTGAAAGACAGATGTATGTGTTGATTCAAAGTCTTCACTGGTACCCGCTTCAAGGTCTTAGGCGGCTTAACCTTGAGGATCAAATTTCTCCAACCCGTCCTTGGATCAATTTCATCTATACGCTTTCGGGTTGGAATCTGAGACTTTAGGAACTTGAAGCCAGAATTGACTTCGAACAACATTTGTTGATGAAACCAATCTGCTATTCAGTCACCCCCAGATTGATAAATAGACGACACGCGAGGGTACGAACATCCCAACACGGTAAAGTGAGAACATCCATTATCTTCTCATAATATTGAACCCCCTTTTCCCATTTAACAATACATACTTTAAGATCAGAATCAAATAACCAAGAAACAATATCACCTTGAACTTTTGACACAGTCTTGAATGAGGTCATCTGATTAGCTTTGGCACGAGCAGCAGCTTCATCCTTCTACTCCTGATCTACATACCTACACGCTTCAATAATCTTCCGGGTTTTCTTGTTTTGATACCCAAACCACCTTGCAATATCAGAATCAGTCGGGTTTTCAAGTGAATCAAATCTGGTATCAACCGCACGTTTACCCTTCGATTATTTTTCCAAATTGTCCTCAGCTGCCTTAATCCTTTCTTCAGTAAATACTGGAGCACCCTGATCAACATTGGTGTGTTGAAAAAGGTCAGGATACTCCTCAGCTGTGACGTCTTCAACCTCGACCTCCTCATCTTCATAAATAAAATATGTGTTCATCTGAATATTTGGATCATTTAAGATCTCTTCATCATTCTCGACCTCAACATCGGGCTCAGCTTCTAACTCGGTCAATTGATCATCATTTAGCCCAAGCAGTAACGAAATATGCTCTCATGTTAGGGACTTTTCCACAAACTGCCCCTCTTCGATCTCATTTCGATTCACCACACTCCTGACCACCCACGATCCATCAACAAAGATTACAGTGTCAGCTTCGATCATCTCAATAGGTTTAGCAGCTGTGTAATCTTGATAAGCAATAATCTGCTTGTCCGAGTCACCAAATCCACTAGTAGCTGCACCAGAGGAAGAACCGTGAGATTTTTTCGGCTCAATTCCTCCAGCACCTGAAGCATCAGGATCCTCATCATCATTTTCAACTTTTTTGAAGCATCGTCTTTACACGTGAGTTGCAAAATGATATCCTTTTGTTCTTTCAGCTTCGCCCCCCTGAGACGTGACAATATCATGAAGAGCTTTCGTTTCCTTTTGACAATAAGAAACGTAGCCCATTAATTTCTTCTAATTCTCCATTAACCGTTCTTGATTCAGGCGGTCAGCAGAAATTTGATTTTCATACAAATGTAGAAGACTTAACAAAATATTTGTCTGCTGAGTTGGAGGCATAGCATGAAAGGAAGCAGGAATAGGTTGCACAGGACCCTATGGACGACTCAATCTCAAGAACAAGATATCCATTGGTGGTGGAGGCAACATCATCGGTGTAGGAGATACCACCGAGGTAGCAGTTGAAGGCCTTGGTATTGGAGATAAAACAGTTTGAGGAATCATACCAAGCCTAGGATCGGAAGTAAGCGTGGTCGTTAAAGTAAGTTCCGGAGTGCTAGTAGTAAGCGGCACTATCTGGCATTGAGGAGTGGACGACCTTGGAGGCTGAACTCCAAACGAGATGCCAGCACCAGCCGACACTCGACGCTTAGAATAGCTTTCAGAAGCCAACTCTTTACCCTTTCTCTTTCGCTGAGCTGCAATTGTAGCAGCCAACGCCGCTTCAACCGCAACTTGTTGTTCTAGAATAGCTGCATCACCATCACCACCATTACCACCGTCACCACCATCATTACAACCGTCACCCCCATCATTACCATCATTCCCACCTGGTCCCTCCTCACGCTCAGAATCCGAATCGTCATGGATCCAGAGATCATTGTCAGGACATTCATAAATAGGATTCACCATATGAACAATCAAACGTTTGGTCCTCGGTCTCTCCTTTCGATAGATCTTCATTCTTCGTACCGTGTCAGCTTTCATGTGATCTAATTCCAGCACGTCCTCTACCAATGTTTGATCGATAACCAAATTTGGAATCAAGTCTTGAATAATTAACTGAAGAAAACGTGGATACATCAAGAATTTCTTCTTCTGAACCGTTTGTAGACACTGTTCTTTAAGATGGTAAAAGATCATCTCTAAAAAATTAAACTGCTTGTTAAGAACAAGTGCTACAAAAGCTGACTGCAACATGATACGGCATTCATCAAATCCGCCTTTACGTTCTCCCAAGCAATGTATCAACACATGCAATAGATACTTGTAAGTAGGACACAACCCATTCTTGTTATACATAGACTCTACGATGTCACCACCATAAAATACACGACGAAACAGACCAAAACGAAGTACTCGTCGAATCACACTAATATCAACAGTAATAGGCGTTTGATTGATTGTGGCTGTAATATGGTTCTCATCTTCAATATATCTTGTTGTACTCCAAAATTGACGAACTATACTGAAGCGAACGTCAGGATTAGCAGTGATTGCATAGTGAATACGTGAGCGACGAAGAAACTCCAATAACCCTCCAAAGATGTTTTCATCTGAAAAATTTGTACCCACAAAGGCACAAATATTGTGTTTCTTGTCATAAGGTAGCAAAGGCAATTTTTGTTGCTGTTGCTGCTGTTGTTGCTGTTGTTTCTCAGCAACTGGTGGATCTTGCTCCATATGATCAGCCATATGTCTAAATAAATAATATTGAGAATCAGTAATCATCAACATTATAAAATAAATTTTGTACCTTTAAATAATTTAAACTATTATAAACATATTTAAAATGTCTTTCGTTAAAGAATCAGTCTGATTCGTTACAAAATTTATAACGAATCATCTGATTCGCTATCAAGTAAATTATTAACGAATAAGAAGTAACGAATTACTATTGAAAGATAACGAATTAACAACTAGTTCATTATAATTTAATGAATACACATCTGATTCGTTAATAAAATGGATTCGCTATTCTAGTTCGTGTGATTTACTTAACGAATTGGACACGAATGAGTTCCAATTCGCTAAGTATAACGAACGGCAAAACACAGCTTAATCTTTGACTTAATTTTTCAAGGTCAAAATTAACCAAGAACACCAAAAGTCAAATACAAAATCGGAAATCGTATACAACTGTAATCATCAACATGAAACCAAATCAACGACCAGTATGAATCTCGGAATCACATTCCGATGATAATGGTAACAAGTTCATGGTCCATAGTATAATATAAAGCGTATAGATTAAGGTTTATATAAACCTCAAAACCCGGAAACACAAAAGCATAATTAACCTATCAAATTTGTGTCATTTTTGACGAAAACCACAAATATGCGATCATCTATACCTTAGAAACTCAGAGGTATAGTCAAAACAACGAAATTCGAAGGTCGAAAATTTAGTAAAAATTTTGGCAGCGTAACAGTGTAAAGAAGAAGAAGATGAACAGTGAATAATGAAACGAACTGCCTTCACAGTTCCTTATATAGTCTGACACATCACGTTTTCCAATGTAACGAATCAGATGATTCATTTGAAATTTGAATTAACGAATCAGATGATTAGTTAAAGTTAATTTAACACGTGGCACAACGAATCACTTTTTATTATTGTCTAATTCATTAACATATGCATAACGAATTGAAGTCATTCGTTATAGAGTGCGGAAGCGAATTAGGGTAACGAACTAAGATTTAGTTCGTTAAAATGACCTAATTCGTTATACATAATTAACGAATCACTCATAAATTAAAAATTTTAATGAAAAAATTAAATAAATGAATTGAATAAATAATGAATTAAATAAATAATGAATTAAATAATTAATAAATAAAAGAATTCATTAAGTAGCCCATTTAAATTAAAGGATTACCGAGATCCCATACCTCGATAGTCAAATACCTTACTTTGTTTCACGTTTTGAAACATAAATTAAAAGAGATTAAATAATATGTAAAACAAAAATGAAAAATATTTTTGGTATTTTGTAATATTTAAAGCGTGTATACACGAGAAAAATATCCGAAACATGAAATAGACAATCTTTTTGTGTTTTATATGATTTTTCAAAAGCAGTACATATTTTTGTATTTTTGCTGAGTTTGAACAGAGAATCATATTGACCAATATGCCCTTCCATCACAGTTTTATATTTCAGCGATATTATGACTAGCGTTAAGTCGGTCATTGATATTGTTGTCCACTTAAATCTTATAACAAGCTTTCGAGCATTTCTGTGATATGATTAATGATTCAATTAATGCACAGAATATCAGAAACTATCAGCCTCTAATCTCGGATCAAGCTTAATTTGATTTTTGCCAAATCACCCCAACTTGACTTAAACCATTATAGTGCTGATCAAAAAATTTAGAGGATTGTATAACTTTTGAACAATGCATCAAGTTTCCTTTACTGTGAGTGAGTATGCACGAGTCCATCTGTCGGCTTACATACATTGTATCCCTTGGGGTCCGTTTCTTATTGGTAATGAGACGCACACAAGGGAGGAACAAATGTATGACTAACAGCGGATTTTGATCAAGTCAGTAATTTGGATTGTACGAAGTATAGTAGTGATCAAGTTTAATGACTTAGGGTTTCCTCTAAAAGAGAGTGAAATATTCATGCTTATGAATACCCAGATGATTAAGCCGCATAAAGACTCACAGTGTCCAGAATCCTAACGCTTGTTATTTGCTTTATTATATTTTTGAGTGATCAACAGCTATAAGGCTTGAGTATGAATGGTTATTACATTTCTACCATTCTCACCGAGATTTTTGCTAGAGAATAACACCTCTTTCAATTTGGCTTTTCTTTATGTTTATATCACATACTTTACTCTAACAACTTGTTTAAGACCTATCAATGCACCAATTATTAAGCACTCAGTCTTTTAAGCTTATTTCTTACTGGATTTGGGGTCAAATAATCAATGTACTATCATTTTCTCTTTTTGCTTCAAAAACTCAAAATTTTGAGGAGCATAAAACAAAATGAATTTAATCGCCCCAGTTACTTTTAGTCTATAGATTAATTGCTTCCTATCAATCTACACGTAGATAACAGGACCAAAACATGTAGACATGCTCCACAAACATAAATAACCGACATAGTTTTCAGCGAGAATATAAAATAGAAAGACTAACGAACACCCCAAATACTTTCCATTGTTAGGTGAATGACTATCCCGAATATTTACAAGAAATTATCAGGACCAAGCATATACAAGTATATGTCCTTCAAAATAGAAGTAATTGACATAATTTTCAGCGAACGTAAGCAAAAATCTTTTTGGTTTTTCTCTTTACATACTTAAAACACAATCTTTTTGTCTTTTTCGGATTTTTCTATACAAACAAGAAATTCACAATTTTTTTGAATTTTAAAAATTTTCTTATAAATAGAAATTATAAAATTCCACAATCTTTTTGTCTTTTCAAATTTTAAAGTATTTTGGATTTTTCAAATTTTAAAACATAAAGACTAAAGACATGAAAACACACTAATTTTGAAATTTTTAAATTTTTAATGTTTTTGGATTTTATCTATACAAACAAAAAACACAATCTTTTTGTATTTTCTATTTTCACCCCCTAAGAGAAAATACCAAAATAAAATTTAAACAAAAATAAACTGAAAATAAAGATAGTTATCCTAGTTTCAGGATATCAGCAAGGGTCTTTAGGCCATTTAAACCAAGCAAAAATTGAAAACATGTTTTTATCAAATGCTTTGGTAAATAAGTCAGCTCTTTGAAAATTGGTATGTACTTTCTCAAGGTCGATTAACTTCTTTTCAAAACAATCCCGTATGAAATGATATCAAATTTCGATATGTTTCGTTTTAGAATGTTGTATTGGATTTTTGGTGATGCTAATGGCAGCAGAATTATCAATTAAGATTGGAGTCGTAAGAAACTTCAAACCCTAGCCCCAAAGATGTTGTTGTATCCACAAAACCTGGGAACAACAATTCGAGGCTACAACATACTCAGCTTCGGCGGTTGAAGTGGAGACCGTTGTCTGCTTCTTACACTGCAAGGAAACAAGCCGGCTTCCTAAAAATTGACATCCCGCTGTGGTAGACTTGAAATTAATCTTGCATCCTCCATAGTCTGAGTCAGAATAAGCGGTAAGATCAAAAGTATCGTCTTTTGGGTACCATAACCCGATGTCAGGATTGCCCCTCAGATATTGAAGAATACGCTTGACCGCTGCCAGGTGAGTCACTCGGGGACTAGCTTGGTATCTAGCACATAAACAAACAGCAAACATTATGTCGGGTCGAGAAGCAGTAAGATACATCTTAGAACCAATCATAGCTCGATATAGGGTAGGATCGACAGTATCCTCAAATTCATCCGGTGATAAATCGGCTCAAGACGTCGTTCACATACTTTGTTTGGTGAATAAAGATTCCTTTCGCAGACTGATGAACCTGCAACCCTAAAAAGAAGTTCATCTGTCCCATCGAACTCATCTCGAATTTGGTTTGAATTGATTTCTCGAATTCCTTACACAACGCGTCGTTTGTTGACCCAAAGATTATGTCATCTACATAAATTTGAACGAGGAGAAGATCATCACCAATATTTTTATAAAACAAAGTGCAGTCAACAGTCCCAGGTTTGAAACCATTATCCATCAGATGGTCGGCGAGCGTGCCATACCAAGCTCTCGGGGCTTGATGTAGACCATATAATGCCTTGTTTAAGCAATAAACTCGGTCAGGATAATCAGGGTCTTCAAAACCCGGATGCTGTAAAACAAACACTTCCTCATGAAGTTCACCATTGAGAAAAGCACTTTTGACATCCATTTGGTGGACTTTTATGTTCTTATAAGCTGCATAGGCTAGAAAGATTCGTATGGACTCCAATCTTGCAACTGGAGCATACACTTCAGTGTAGTCAATACCCTGTTGCTGATGAAAACCTTGCACCACTAATCGTGCCTTGTTTCTCACAATCACCACACGATCGTCTTTCTTACACTTATATACCCACTTAGTCGGAATCGCCTTCTTGACTCTAGCAGGTTTGTCGATAAGATCCCAAACACCCAAACGTGCAAATTTCTGTAATTCTTCTTGCATGGCTTCTACCCAAGAAGGATCTTGAAGTGCCATACGAGGAGTCGTTGGCTCAACTTGGGATAGAAAACAAGTGAATTTAGCAAGATTTACAATTCCCGATGAATGTAAATCTGCATAAGCACATAATACATTGTTTTCACTTGATGAAGCAACTTGATGACGTGTTTGAACTCCCACATCAAGTTCTCCAATAATATTTTCTTTGGGATGGGATTCTCAGGAACATCAACAGTTTCAAATAAATTAGTGTAATGTTCACCCAGGTCGTGAGATGAGACATCACTATCAAATTCGATAACTTGATCAACAACTGGAGTGTAATAAGATGAAGTAGATGCATTATCAAAGAGAACTGGAAAATCATTATCAGGATCTTCAGTTGGAGCATCGGTTGGAACTTCAACATCATTAGAACTTGAAAATCTTGGAATTACCAGTTGTTCTTCAAAATAAGCACGAACTAAATCTTCATCTGGTTGATCAGTAGTTGGGGAAAACGAATTAAATAAGCCATCATAACCAAACATCCAGTCGGGACATTTTCCTTGAGAAGGAGTAGTGTACTTTTGACAGTCCACATGATACCATTCTTCAACACAACCAGACGTGAAGTTAAATACCCGTTTCTTAGGAGAATCATACCCCATGAAATACCCATCAATGGCTTTTTCATCAAACTTTCCCACATCCCTTTTAAACATCGTACAAGGATACCCAAACAGTTCCAAGTACTTTAAATTAGGTTTACAATTATTCAACAACTCATAACTTGTCTTCTTGAGTCTCTTAACAGTAAGAACCCGATTGAGTGTATAGCGAGCAGTATTCACCGCCTCATTCCAAAATTGGACAGGAAGCTTTGAATCAGCAAGCACAGTTCTAGCAGTTTCAATCAACGTTCTGTTCTTTCGTTCAGCAACACCGTTCTGTTGTGGTACGTATGGAGCACTGTATTCTCGATGAATTCCCTTTTGTAAACAAAAGAAATCCAACATGGTATTTCTAAATTCAGTACCTTTGTCACTTCGAATTCTCCTCACTTTCTGTTTGTATAGTGATTTGATCTTAGTGATTAAATTTTGAACGAGAACCGGTGTTTGATCTTTTGAACTCATAAACAAGACCCATGAGAATCGTGAATAATCATCAGTAACTACCAGACAATACCAATCTACATAAATACTCGCATGATTCACTGGACCGAAAAAGATCCATATGAAGTCGCTCAAGAGGAGTATCAATAGAATTTAATAACTTAGAAGGATGCACCTTTTTTTTATGTTTGCCCTTTTTGCAAGCAATACAGTGATCGGATAATTTAAAGTTCTTCAGAGACACACCTTCAACTAGGTCATTTTCCATTAGATATTTCATCTTACGAACATGAATGTGACCCATTCTACGATGCCATAGAATAGAATCTTTCTCGGTTGCTTTCGAGACAAAACATGTTTCGATCGATGTTGATACTTTAGAACTCATATTTAAGACATAAATATCATTCGATTGGGGTGATCTCATGATAACCATGTCCTCGGGAATCACATACCCCGGTTTCAAAATCAGACACTCTTTATCTGTAAATATTGTAGTGTATTGCCTGTCACAGATTTGTGACACACTCAATAATTATGGTCTACCTTGTTACAGTAGTTAACCTTCTCAAAAGTAATATGCCCATTCGAAACATCGCCTTCTTGTGTAATCATACCCCCAGAATTCCCAGCAAACGCCACATAACCCCCTTGAATATTTCTCACATTTGTTAAGAGGTCGAGATTTCCAGTAATATGACGAGAACATCCACTATCCATAATCCAGTTTTCACCAGAAATGGTCTTGGATATACCCTACACATAATAGAAAATGATTAGTTCAAAAAGGCATCCCAGGCCTTAGTCTTGGGCACCTTTTGTTTTTCTTGAGAAAAGTTAAACTTAGTTTTTTTTGGGAAAAAGGAGAGGCCTTGGCAAAATTTATTAACTTAGTTTTAGTTTTAACAACTAAACTTAATTGAATTCAACTGTTGTTCAGCAACTTGAGAATAAGTTACAGGCTTCTTAGACTTACGTCTTAGATAAGCCGCTTGAACTACATTTGAGTTCACATTCTTGCATAACGGTTCAGTTGGAACAAACTTTGGGTTAACAGAACCATGATTTTCATTCACATGAACAACATTTAGAGGATTCACGTTTGAGAACATGATGTGAGTATCGTCATCATACGACACTGTTCGTTTCAGAATCTCAGTTATCAAAGGTACAGATTTTGATTGATCTTTAACAAATTGATGAAGATTCTGAGAACTCTTCTGACCACAGTTTTTCACCACATGTCCTTGTTGACCGCAAAGGAAACAGCTTCGCATGTCCACATGATTGTGTTGAGAGTTGGTAGTAATATATGATACAGAAGGTTGATGATGACTCACGTTCTTTGTAAAACTCTTAGCTAAATTATCAGATAACTCAGATTTCTTTTTCAAATAAAACTCTAATTTAAAACAATTTGAGAAACTTTTCAGAGTATCTGTTCCAGTTGACTTTACAAATTGAACTTTCTTAGCATGTTTTAAAACTCGCTTAGCTTTAGTCAAAGGATCAGATGAAACTGATGTTTTAGCTTGAGCATACCGACGTTCAAGATCTTGAATCTTGGAAGTTTCATTGTGAAACACACTCTCAATCAGTTCTGGTTTAATGATACTTATTGGAATGTCTTTCTCAGTGAACATCGTGTCAATCACCTTTAATTTAAACACACGACCAGTAGATGGTTTGGAAACAGTTGGATTTATGAAATGCAACAAATCCTCATCATAAATTTTGGGTTTTTCTGGTTTCCTATCCCTCATTGGTTTGACTTTAACATGAGTATCTTGTTTCACCTGAGTTGTGTGCGAACCATACACAGCCAGAACTTGGAATGTTCTTGTTCTTGTGTATGATTTCAGGTCCGAACACATCATCAATGATGACTTAGTCAACATTTTCAACAAAGACTCTGTTGCTTTGAACATGAGGTTTCTGAGATGAAGGTTAGGCTTTAACAGTTTCAAGTTTAACTAGTTTTGCTTTTTCTGAAATCACAGATTCTTTAACAATCACATCATCTTCTTTTCTAGCAAAAGGATTTGGTTTGTAATCATTTTGAAAAGGTGGTGGAATTTCAATAAAACCTATTCCTTTCTTTGAATCTTTTTGCTTACCAGAAAGTTCAGTTATTTCATTTAGCAAAAAGGAAGAGTTTCTGAATTTGCCCAATTTGTTCTTTAAATCAAGAACCTCATTTTCAAGCTCGGTTATCTTTGATCTATGTTTCAACATTTCTTGAAACTTTTGATCATTAATAGTTATTTTAACCGATAACTCAGCCTTAAGATCATGATTACTTATAGTTAAGGTGTTGAGTCAAAGATTTGACCAAAGTGAGATATATGGAAGATTGAAATCTTCTCAACCTCCTCATAATTGGCTAAGTATGGATCCGGGCACACCTTAGACCTCCGAGCAAGCTTTTACTTAGCCGGGCATGATATTTTGTTTATCATGCAAGGTTATCTTCAAGAAGTATTCTTTAGTGAATATCCGAGCAGGGTTTGCAAATTAGTGTATTACCGGGCAAGGTTCACTAGTTTATGCCAATCCGTGTACGGATCACTATATCAAGCAAGTTTGTTCTTCATAGCCAAGTAATGTTTACTTCCGAGTAAGCTTTTGGCTAACCAAGCTCTGAAGCCAAGTAATTGGAAGACCGGGCAAGGTATTCATTAATAATATAGTGGTCCGAGTATGCTTGATGATTTAATGGAATATCTTTGAGTAACAACAGGAAAAGTTCAATTCAAGCAAGGAACAGTGCTGCCGAGCACACTTTGCTAATAAGTGATTTTGTAGCAAAGAGTTGAAAGGGACCATTGAAGAACAAGGTTGCTCGTAAGGGTTTGTCGGTAAAATTCTGGCAAAGTCAAGAAGATTGAAGTCTACCCGGTGAGTATTTTACTTGGTAAAATAATCTTCAAGAAAAGTCTACCCGGAAACTGATTCCGAGCACACTTCTATGTTACCAAGTGCTGAAGGATGGCAGAGCACACGACCTACTCGGATAATGAATATTGTCGCTAAACCTACCCGGAAGACTTGTTTTACACTTAGAATAATTCTGAATATGTAATTTGAATATGCTTTAGTATTTAGGGTTTCTAGAAGGAATGACAGCTGTAAAGGAGGTGTTAGGCCAATAAAAGGGATAAATTAGGGCATGCCTCCTAAGGCAAACAGACTCATTAATTCAGAGAGAATATTATTGAGTGTGACAGCTGTCTTAGAATAGTTCGAACATAAGTTTCCTATCAAGAAACCCTAAATCAATTATCCTTTTGTATGATAAACTTTGTATGAATGGAAATCTTTTGAGTGAATCTTGTGTGTGTTAGTTACCTTTGATTATTGATAGCAACTACTCTGTTTATTACTGATTCCGCCTTTAATAAACAGTAATCTTTCTAAATACAGCAACCCGTCATTAACTCCCTTGTCGACACATCTATTTGTGTGAGTTATGACATGATTTGATTAAGATCCAGCAAAAATCGGGGACCTGACAAGTGGTATAAGAGCTTTTTGCTGCTATTTTGGAAAGATTCTTGTTGCTGATTGAAGATTTGAAGAAAGATGACGTAAGCAGACCACTGTTCCATTGAAGAGTGACGTCAGCAGCTCTGTTCTTCATTTTTCTTCCAGATCTACAATCAATTGGTGTTTTCTCTTCATTATTTCAATTAAAGCTTGAATTTTTATTACCAAATTTTGTTGTAATCGCATCAGACACATCAGATCTAAACAACCGGTTTTCAGATCTGATTATTTTTTTAAAACTCTGTTTTTTAAAAGAAATTGATTTTGATTTTTCAAAATGTCTGGTTACGAAGAACAAGAAGTGTCTACTAACAAGATTCCTAGACTGTATGGACAGGAAAATTTCACAAAATGGAAGGCCTTGTTTGAAGCAGCCGTTTGCTATAATGATGTGGATTTGTGGAAGTCAATCAAAGAAGGTCCACAAGGGGCTGAGGAAGATGGTGTCCAGCTACAACTACAGCTGTGAGAGAAAGAATGAGGAAAGTAGATGACAGAGCCTTAGCTACGATAAAGCTAGGACTGTCCTGGGAAATATTGACCAAGGTTGCACATCATCCCACAACAAAGGCTATGTATGATGCAATTCTTGAAATGTTTGAGGGAAACACTGAGCTGAAGAACATCAAGACGCAAAGACTGAAGCAACAATTGGAAAGGTTTAAGTATAAAGAAGGAGAGAGATTGAAGTCAATTCTAGAAAGGTTTCTAGCAATTGTGAATGAGCTGAGAACCACTGACTATGTCATGACTGATTATAACTTGAATACCAAGCTGCTCAACTCAATACCTAAGGAATGATACATTGCCTGCAAGTTCATCCTTCAAAAGCCAAATTTAAATACCATGAAAGTGGATGATGTAGTGTGCTTTCTTCAGGCTGCTGAGATAGAAATGATTGAAAATGAAATGATCAAGGAAGAAAGGCCTTGTTTCAATGTAACAAATGCTTTAATTGCACCTACGGGAAATTTGTCAACCAAAAATCAACAACAAATCCCCATTATTGAAGAACCAGTTGAGCATAGTGTTGACACACAAAAATTTTTTGTTGGTGGTAGCACAAGCCACCATGGTAACCAGCAAAGGTTCAATGTCCAGTTAATAGAAGATACTGATTCTGCCTCAATGGCAAGTGGGCATGTACCTTACACTGGTGGTGGAAATGGTCAAGCAAGTGAAACACTGGCCTTGTTCTCAATGTTCACAGATTCATATAATGCTTTTGTTGCAAAATATCTTATTCACACAAGTGTGGTACAAGATGATCTTGAGCAGATAGATGCTGATGATTTGGAGGACATGGATATGAAATGGCAAGCAACCATGTTGGCTCTTAGAAGCAAAAGGTTATACAATAGGACTGGTAGGTCACTCCTATCAGGGCCAAATGAAAGAATTAGTTTTGACAAGTCAAAGGCCATTTGCTTTAACTGCCAACAGCCAGGTCATTTTGCAAGGGAGTGTAATATGCCAAGAAACTATCAAATGAACCAGTTCCAAAATCAACCAAGAAACCAGCAGCATCAATACCAACATAACCAGATGAGAACCAACAATTTCAAAAAATACAACTATAATCCCAACTTCAACAACTTCCAGTCTCATATGAACAATCATAATCAAGGAGTTCCTCAGAATCAAGGATTTCAGAGAAACAACAACCAAAATCTTCAAACTGTTCAAAACAACACTATTCCAGCTAACCAAAATCAGGTCAAAAATCAAGGAAATGTTGCTGTAACTACACAACATGAGGGTAACTTTGATTGGAGCAATCATGAAGAAGACATTGCAGATGATATCAAGAAAGCAAATGTGGCATTCATGGCCATAATTGAAAAAGAATTTGGATCATCTTCTCAGGTACACTCTGCTCCTACTATTGATTTAAATGAAGTTATCTATGATTTGAAAATGAAAGTAGGCAAGCTGGAAAGTGAGTGTTTTAAGAAACAAAGTACTATCAATGCATATGAGGCAAGTGAACTGATAAGTGAGGAAAGAATGAAAAGTTTGGAAGAAGATTGTGTAAACAGTTATAGAGCTCAGAAAAGGTTCACAACTGAAATAGAAGGGTTGAATAAAATGATTATAGAAGAGAAGGTGCAGAACACAAAACTGCAAGCTAACAATGAATTCTTGAAGAACTTGATATCCACTGGAAACATCTGTGAAATTCTAAACCAGGTAAAGGAAGAAGACAAGTACAAAGCAGTTCCACCACCATTCAACAACAACTTTATGCCAAAAGTTGATAAAGAGAAAAGAAATGCATATCTACAACAATTCAAAGATGTCTTTCAAGACAAAGAATGTTGAGGTGAATGAAGAAGGTGAATTTGTGGTAAAGAAAAATGTGAAAGAAGATAAGTCAATTGGAGTTCAAGTCTCTAAAGATGACTTTGGTTCTGATGATCTGAATCAAGATGACTTAAGTGATTTGAGTGATCAAATTACTTATAAGAGATTAAAGCTGCTGAAAAGGGAAGAAGATACAAGAAACCAGAATCCATTGACAAGCTTCCACTGTATCCACCTGTCACATCAAGAATGAAGAAACAGAATGAATGAATAAAGAGAGAGCATGTGTCCTTTGACATATGTGAAAAGAAGAAGGTAACTTACAATGTTGTAAGGCCTCCAAACAAAGAATTATTGGAAAAGATAAAGCAGAACAAAAAGAAAAGGGTGAAAAAAATGTGGAATGTTGAAAATTTTATCCCAATTTACCCTATTTTTTCTAATAATGAGGTGCTTGATATTGGAGAAGTGGAAACCATGGAAGAATATGAAAAGAGACAATCAAGACAAAGAGAGAGTCAAGATGAAGAACCACTGAATATGCAAAAAATTGTGTTTGTAAAGAGCAAGACTGAAAGACAAGACATCAAGATTGAGGAGTTTGTTCCTTTCTTAATAAATTTTGATAGTCTAAAAAATCAGAAGACCATTGGAGTCAAAGAACCCAGACCAAGTGAAAGATTCAAGAAAGAAAAAGAACTTGAGAAATACAAAGGAAATGTTTGGTGAAAGAAGTGTGATGAGTATGGTCATCATACAGATTCTTGTAATGAAAGACTCAAATTCAAGCTTTTTCATGTCCCAGATGAAACAAAGTATGGACAAGACTTTGTTGTGTACAAACAAAAGTATGATGAATACCTGGGAAAGGGAAAAGCTTGTGAAAAGGAAGATCTGAAGAAAGAAAGCCAGAAGCCTTCAATGAAAGCCAATAAACATGTGGCTAAACATGCTCAAAGGAGTAAATCTCCTGTAAAGCATGAGAGAAATGTCAAAAAGGACTTTCAACCCTTGAGAATCATTCCTAAAAGGGATACACAATCTGTAAAATCTGATAGTTCTCAAGGATCACCAAACAGTGAAAAGACAAGAAACAGAGGTGTCTTTCCTAGAAAGAAACCAACTGAACTTACTGGTGATGAAAAATTTCTATTGAAACATGGATTTGAACATGAAGGATTCCTTTGGAAACCTAAGGTTGAAACTAAGGTTGAGACAGTTGCTGATGTAAGAGACTACTCTGAAAAGAAGGACTATGTGATAAAGGAGTATGCCACTAACTCAGCAGAATGCCAGAACTCAATTTCATTTGTTAAAACCTCAAGATAGTGTGGTTATGAAACAGATAATTCAGACAACATAGAAGTCACTCATGAAGATCTTGAACCAACAACACTCACTTCCCAAGCTGCCACTGAAACTGAATCTGATGAGCTGCAAGTTGATCTAGCTTGCACTTCATCACTCAACTGATAAAACTCTTTCTTTTGTGCAGGAATAGTCCACTCCTCTGAATGACATATGGTACATGGATAGTGGATGTTCTAGGCACATGACTTGTGACAAGAGGTCACTTGTCAATTATGAAGAAAAGTTTGAAGGTCCTGTAGAATTTGGGAGTGATGAAAATGGTGGGAAGATTGTTGGGAAATGAATCTTAACAAATGGAAAAGTTTCATTTGATAATGTGTATCATGTTGAAGGTCTACAGTACAATCTACTGAGCATACCACAAATGTGTGATAAGGGTTACAAAGTCTGTTTTGATGACTCACATTGTTTCATTCTAAAACCAGAATTTGTAATCCCACCTGAAATAATTATGATGATGGCTCATAGATATGGAAACCTATATGAATTGAATATGAAAGATGCTATTTCAAGGGGGGGCATGTTTTGTTTCCTAAGCCACTGAAAATGAGTCAAAATTGTGGCATAGGAAATTGTGTCATGTAAACTTGAAGAACATTAATAGACTTGTCAAAGGTGAGCATGTAATAGGCTTACCTACAACAGAGTTCAAATTGGATGATCATTGTAGTTCATGCCAGAAAGGCAAACAACATAAATCCTCTCATAAGACAAAGCTCATCAATTCAATTAATCAAGTACTTGAATTACTTCACATGGATCTCTTTGGTCCTATGAGTGTGCCAAGTATAGGAAAAGAAAAGATATTGTCTTGTGATTATTGATGATTATTCAAGATATACTTGGGTTTACTTCCTGAGTACCAAGGATGAGATTGCAGAGTTGATTAAGGGTTGTGTAACAATGATTGAGAACAAATTGAATAAGAAGGTTAAAATGATGAGAAGTGACAATGGTACTGAGTTCAAATATGGAGTTATGCAAGAATTTTGTGCAGAAAAGGGAATACTTCAACAATTCTCAGCTCCTATAACTCCTGAACAAAATGGTGTTGCAGAAAGAAGGAATAGAACTTTGATTGAAGCTGCAAGAACCATGTTAGCAGATGCTAATTTACCTGTTACTTTTTGGGCTGAAGCCATAAATACAGCCTGCTATGTTCAGAAGAGGGTACTTGTTAACAAAAGGCATAACAAAACTCTTTATGAAATATTCTACAACAGAAAGCCTTATATCAAGTTTTTCAAGCCCTTTGGATGCAAATGTTTTCAAGATTTATCCTGAAGACTTTGATGACTCATTCTACAAGACCAGTTGTCACACCCCCAAATTTCCACTAACGGAGTTTTACCGTAAGGCGGGTGACATACCAGGATCCGAACACATTAATCACACCAAACGACATCTACATGGTCTTAAAAGTTTTAACAAATCAAAATAAAATGTTCAGAGTACTTAAGTGCTAGTGCGGAAGCTAAACAAAGTGCGGGAGCCATCTCCCAAACAAGTTTAAATAATTCATGGCGCTACAAGCGCAAAACCAATATCAAATAAATGTTTTCAAACTTAAACCAATGCGAGTCCATGCATGCAATGTTATCCTAATCCAAGTGCTTGCTAGTGACCTGAGGAAAACATGCTAAAAAGAGCCAACACATATGGTTGGTGAGATCACAGGTTTTCAAAGTAAGTTATGCTCTATCAGTTCATAAACATTTATAAATAAAAGTGGCTCATGGTTAACTACACTTAGTTAACTCGTTGCCGTATAGTGTTATGTTTCCATCACGACCGAAGCTGACTAGTTATTGCCTCAAGTCAAGTATTGCCAAAACCTAACAATGTTTGGTCAAAGTTACACCCCGTTCGACCTCTAGTCGAGAATAACGCAGGGTGGGGTTTGTCAAACCCAATAGTACTATTTAAATTTACCACGCCAGTTAACCTTAGTTAACGGTCCGATGTTCGTGAGGACTTTCCATGGCAAAGAAACACTACGTTATAAGCAACCAAACGGTTGTGTAAAGATTTAGAGCAAGTAAAGTAAAACAGTTTTGCATGTTTCCTCCCCCAAAGGAAGAGTATAAAAGTGGAGCCGTAAACTCACCTTGTTGGTGCTTCGGGTATTACACAAATCCGACCGAAGTAAATGCGTCAAGTGCTAAGACCCTAAAAATGCAAGTACGTAAGTAACTTGTGGGATGGTTCCTAGAACCACTAGTATCCAACAATCTCCCATTGTTTTTAAGAAGACTTTTGACCAAAGTTTGACTTTTGTTGACTTTGACTAAAGTTGACTTTGACTAAAGTTTTGACCTTTGACTAAAATATTGACCTTTGACTAAAAAGGTTGGACTTAGAATGTTTACCTTATAATTCTAGTCACACTTAATCAATCATCAAGTATACACACTTAGCCATATTCCTTGCAATTCTATGATCAATACACTTTCACAACATCACAAGCAAGACTAACTATTTAGTCAACTAGTTCTAAGTTGACTTAAAAAGTCAAAGTTCTAATTTACCACAACTAACATATCAAAATTTGCAATTATCTCAATTCAACCAACACCTTTATCACCTTTAACAATTTATACCACCTAAACCGATTTTTCTCATCAATCAAAACTCACAATTAAATTACCAAATAAATCACACACGTACACATCAGTATTAGGTTCAACATATATTTTTCTCAAAATTTTTGGATTTACCAATTCGTCCAGAATATTCATATACTACAACAACATGATTTATATTTCTACAACAACACAGCAGTAATCAAAAATTTGTCAAAAATTCCATATTTGTCCAATTGATGCAAGACCAATTGGACTAGATTCCTAATTCAATTTACAACATCCTAGAAGTAGAATTATATCCATATCTATTTTTATCATCAAGTTATGAAATTTACAACTCAAAAATTTGTCAAAAATTCCATATTTGTCCAATTGATGCAAGACCAATTGGACTAGATTCCTAATTCAATTTACAACATCCTAGAAGTAGAATTATATCCATATCTATTTTTATCATCAAGTTATGAAATTTACAACTCAACTAAGAATTATTTTCCCTAAATCAGCTTTGCATCCTGATTTTATAAATTCATAAAAAGTACTCAAACAGAGTCCAAAAATTAAGATTCCGAACTTTCTGAAAACTAGATTCAAATTACATGTTCACAGAATCAAAAATCGATCAAAAACTCAAACATATCATCAAGTTATCCACAATGCAATCCGGAACATCAAGTCTGCCAACAAGCAGTTTTAGGCACAATCCACTACGAATCACAACTTTTCTATCCTTTTGATTCAAAATCATCAAGAAACATTTATGATTCAAAATCATCAAGAAACATTCTTACCAAATCAAATTTCATGTCTTATTTTTATCCATTTGATTTCATAAGAGAAGTAAAAACACATGTATTTATAAAAGACTCAAAAATACTAATCAAGACACATACAAAAATCCTTTTTACTTGTCAAACTTTGATCATCCCCTTTCATGATCCAACCATTTGGATACAAGGTTCATATGAATTAAAAGAAAAAGAAACATATAAACATAATAATCTACTCACTTTGCTTGATCAAATGCTTAAACCCTTGTTTACTAATAATCACCAACTTGTTTGTTTTGAAGATGATACTTGAAGATGATTGTTTGTATGAAAGAAAATGAGAGTATGTGTGTGTGTGTGAGTATCACGGCCAAAGAGAGAGGAAAAGGGAAAGGAAAAGGTGTTGGCATCCAATAGTTGTAACCTCCTTGTTATTAACAACCCTTTATGATTGATTTAATGAATAAAATTACTTAGGTTAACTTTTATTAACTCATGTGTGACATGCTACATATTTTAATAAACATTTCCTATGTAACATAACCTAAGGTTCCATTTAAATAATAAACATGTTACATGACATACAATATAACCTATTTAATCATTTAGCTTACTTACAATCACATCATCATGTAATAACCATAATATAACATATTAATCACATAGCACATTATACTTATCATACATGTTATATGACATGTTTATTATAACATGCAAGACGAGTTTATTATCCTAGTTATAATTAGTCACTTATTCTGTTTAAGTCACCAATGACACGTTGACTTAAATATACGCATACATGACATCACATGTACAAGAGTTCATACTCATAGTTAACAGAACTAACTGATTTTATAGACATATTCAACAGGATTTAACTGGGTTTAGTTAACAGAGTTAACCTAAAAATGCCGGATGTCACATCATCCCCTTGTTGAAAGAATTTTCGTCCCGAAAATTAATGTGATGTCACCACTAGACTGGGACATGAAAGGGATAAAAAAAGAAAAATTTTAGGTTTGTCACATCATCCCCTTGTTAAAAGAATTTTCGTCCCGAAAATTTACATCGTACATATGGTTTGGATTCAGGTTTGAATAGGTGTGGATACTTTTCTTTCATCTGGTCTTTGCGCTCCCATGTGAACTCTGGTCCACGCTTAGAGTTCCAACGAACGCGAACGATAGGAGTTTTACTGTGCCTACGAGTCTTTACGTCCTGATCCATGATTTCCACCGGCTCTTCGATGAAACGTAACTGTTCGTCCACTTCTAGTTCCTCCAAAGGAACTATCAAGTTTTCGTCAGCCAAACACTTTTTAAGATTTGATACGTGGAAGACGTTATGTACCCCGCGGAGTTGTTCCGGTAAGTCCAACCTATAAGCCACTGGACCGATTCGTTCCAGGATTTCGAATGGCCCTACGTAACGCGGGCTCAACTTTCCCCGTTTTCCGAAACGAATGACACCCTTCCACGGTGCCACTTTTAATAAAACTTTTGTCCCTGACTTCAAATTCTAAAGGCCTTCTACGCTTATCAGCATAACTTTTCTGACGATCACGTGCTGCTGCCATACGGTTTCGGATCTGAACTATCCTCTCCGTCGTTTCATGAACTATTTCAGGGCCAGTTAGTTGGCTCTCACCCACTTCCGCCCAGCAGAGTGGTGATCGGCATTTACGCCCATACAGAGCTTCAAAAGGGGCTGCTTGTATGCTCGTATGGTAACTGTTATTGTAAGAGAACTCAACCAAAGGCAAGTGCGTCTCCCAACCGTTCCCAAAATCGATGATGCACGCCCTTAACATATCCTCCAATGTTTGTATTGTTCGATCGCTCTGACCGTCTGTTTGTGGATGATAAGCCGTGCTCATATCCAGTCGTGTACCCAACGACTTTTGCAACGATTTCCAAAAGTTTGAGGTAAACCTAACATCACGGTCTGAAATAATCGATATCGGCACACCATGACGGGAAACGATTTCTTTAATGTAAATGCGAGCCAGCCTATCCGTCTTGTCCGCTTCCCGGATGGCTAGAAAATGTGCGGATTTGGTCAATCTATCCACTATGACTCAAATCATGTCGCAACCGCTGGGTGTCTTGGGTAGTTTGGATATGAAATCCATGGATATCTATTCCCATTTCCCAATAGGAATTTCGAGTTGTTGAAGTAATCCCGGCGGTTTCCTATGTTCTGCTTTCACTTTGGCACATGTCAGACACTTAGCCACGTACCCAGCAATTTCCTCTTTCACACTCGGCCACCAGTATAGCTCTTTTAAGTCATGGTACATCTTATCTGATCCCGGATGTACCGAGTATCGGGATTTGTGTGCTTCGTCCATGACCAGTGTTCTTAGATCCCCATAATGCGGTACCCAAATTCGATCATGGTAATACCGAATGCCATCCGACTTAACCTCTGAGTTCCCGTCTACACCGCGCAAAGATTCGGCATCGAAATTCTCGGCTTTCAGAGCTTCTAACTGGGCATCCCTGATCTTTTCGGGTAGACCAGAGTGAATCGTTAGTTGTAAACCCTAACCCTCCTGGGCTTCAAAGTTTCTTTTCGGCTCAAGGCGTCAGCCACCACGTTGGCTTTACCCGGATGATACTTAATAGCACATTCATAATCGTTAAGCAACTCGACCCATCGTCTCTGCCTCATGTTCAGTTCTTTCTGCTCGAATATGTGCTGGAGGCTCTTATGGTCAGTTTAGATCGTACACTGGGTTCCATTGAGGTAATGCCTCCAGATTTTTAGTGCAAAGATGACGGCTCCAAGTTCTAAGTCATGGATCGTGTAGTTCTTTTCAGCGGTCTTCAGTTGTCGAGAAGCATATGCGATGACCTTTTCCCATTGCATAAGCACACATCCAATTCCTTGCAGTGAAGCATCGCAGTAAACAACAAAGTCTTCTACTCCTTCGGGCAGTGATAGGATTGGCGCACTACACAGCTTGTCTTTCAGAGTTTGAAATGCTGTGTCATGTGCCTCGGTCCACTTATACACAATGCCCTTGCGGGTTAAGGATGTGAGTGGTTGAGCAATCTTGGAAAATCCTCCAATAAATCTGCGATAATAACCAGCTAATCCCAGAAATTGACGGATCTTGGTGGGAGGTTTCGGGTTTGGCCAATCCTTGATTGCTTCAATCTTGGACTGGTCCACTTGGATTCCCTCCCCACTTACCACGTGGCCCAAAAATTTTACTTCACGCATCCAGAACTCGCACTTCGATAATTTAGCATACAGTTGTTCCTTCATGAGTAGCTCCATCATTAATCGCAAGTGCTCTTCATGTTCCTCCCTTGTCTTCGAATATATCAAGATGTCGTCTATGAACACAATGACGAATTTATCCAAATAAGGCTTACAAACACGATTCATGAGGTCCATGAATACGGCTGGGGCGTTTGTCAACCCAAATGGCATAACGGCGAACTCATAGTGTCCATAACGAGTACGAAACGCTGTTTTCACAATGTCTTCTTCCCGAACTTGGAGTTGGTGATAACCCGACCTAAGGTCGACCTTCGAGTAGTAACTGGATCCTTGCAGCTGATCGAACAGATCATCAATACGTGGTAAGGGATACCGGTTCTTGGTCGTCACCTTATTAAGTTCCCGATAGTCGATACACATGCGTAGAGTTCCATCCTTCTTCTTCACGAATAGGACTGGGGCTCCCCACGGGGATGAACTGGGGCGTATGAAACCCTTATCTAGCAGTTCTTGCAACTGCTTAGACAGTTCCTCTAACTCCTTCGGAGCAAGGCGATACGGTGCACGAGCTACAGGAACAGCTCCTTGTGTCAGGTCGATTTGGAACTCCACTTGTCTGTGAGGCGGAAGGCCAGGTAGGTCTTCGGGGAAAACCTCAGGAAAGTCTCTAACAATAGAGATCTGGTCGATTGAGACCTCCTCCTCCACAGCCTCGTCAGTACCTTTGTCGGTGATTAGGGCTAAGATCGCAGTATGGCTTTACGCAGTAACTTCTGTGCCTTCATAAGGGAAATGATCCCAACTGTCGCACTCTCTTTCTCACCATGAACAACGAGAGTTTCTCCCCCAGGGAGAGGTATGCGGACGATCTTCTCGTGACAGACGACCTCGGCTTGGTGCTTGGACAACCAATCCATCCCAATAACTAAGTCGAAGCTACCAAGTTCAATCGGCATAAGATCTATGGGAAACAAATGACTAGACAATTCTACGGTACAACCCTTCAAAATATGGGACACTTGGATGGTTTTACCATCTGCTAACTCGATAGTGTACTTAGACTCTAGGGCAGATGGGGTGCTATTAACCATTTCACAAAATTTAGTTGACACGAAACTTCGATCGGCCCCGGTATCAAATAAAGTTAGCGCATAACAACCATTCATTTTATATTTACCGGTAATAGTTACGGAGTCGTTAGAAGTCTCACCTGAACCACCACCAATAACGAAGGCTCTTCCCCTGCCTTCACCTCCGTTGTTACCATTCCCATTGTTACCATTCTTCCCGTTGCCATTTGCCCCTCCGTTACCAACATTCTTCAGTTTGGGGCAGTTTCTCTTAAAGTGACCCTCCTGTCCACACTCAAAACACCCTTTCGGGGCCTCTTGAGGTGGGGCTTGTTTCTGGGGGTTGTCTGCTCGGAAAAACTTGGTTTCGTGGCCATGTCTGCCACACTTGTTGCAACGGTACTTATCACATTTCCCCGCATGATGGAAGTTACACTTGTTACACTTTGGGAGTTTCCCCTGATATCCTCCCTGTTGTTGGTTCTGGCTCGGGTAGTTGTTCCTGCGAGGAGACTCAAACCGTCTCTGTTGATTGTGGCCTGAAGAGGTGCTCTTGTTGTTGGAGTTGTTGTTGCCACTACTCTCCCACTTGCGTTTATTATCGGATGTGCCAGTAGCAGACTTCTTGGACGGAAGAGTGCCTTGTTTGACGGCTTGATCAGTTAACTTATGAGCTAACCGGACGGCATCGTGAATGTTGGCGGGATTTGCCGATGTCACCATACTCTGGATCTGCGGAGGTAAACCGTCAATATACATTTCGACCCTCTTATAAGCAGGATCGACCATTTGAGGGCACAGTATCGCTAACTCATGGGATCGTGTCGTATAAGCCTCAATGTCGGAACCCTCCATCCGCAAATTCCAAAACTCATGCTCTTACTTCTGCACTTCACCACGCGGGCTATACTCGGTCTTGATCAGATTTTTGAATTCCTCCCATGACATAGCATTGGCCGCATTTAGACCCAACAACTGAACTTGGGTATTCCACCAAGTAAGTGCTGACTCCTCGAGAGTCCCTGTAGCAAACTTCACCTGGCTCGCAGCCGGGCAATTACACATAGCAAACACTGATTCTGCCTTCTCTATCCAGCGCAGCAAACCGACAGCCCCCTCGGTGCCTTTAAACGCATGGGGTTTACAATCCATGTAGTTCTTAAAGGTGCACCCTGCGGCTCCTAGATTTTTGGTTCACAAAGTAAGTGTTAGTGCCTGAGTTTCGATAGGTCATAATGACAGCAAAGTGTATACTTACCCCCTGCCGCCTGCCTCGGAATCTGGGCGGCTGCAATCGCTGCGGTCACATGCTCGTTGATGAGTGCCGCCAGTTCTGCTGGAGTGAGGTTGATGTTGCCCCTGCCATGGCCACGTCCACGTCCCGACATAATCCTACGCAGTCGTGAACATAGACCGGATTAATGCCTTAATTCTAGTACATCAATAACAATCAAACAACTAATTTATGAACATCACAACACAATTTAAGAAAAACAATACTTGAAAAGATAACTTGTAATCCGATTACAATCATTCAATCCAAACATCATAGTTCAAAAATATCCTCTGTTGGATGGGGACAACCCTCCCACCTAGGTTCATAAAAGAAAGAAATCCAAACGGATATCAACTGACGATATCACTCGTCAGATACTCCCGATGACCCGCTCACCTCGGGCTCCTCCTCGGGGTCTTCCTCGGGGTCCTCCTCTGGGTCTTCTTCAGGGTCCTCCACTGGGTCCTCTGGAGGAGCCAGCCGGTCCTCCAGATCCCGAATACGGTTACGAGCGATGTTCAGTTCGTTAGTCAGATCTATCACCCTATCTGCAAGCATCTGCATCTTCTCACCTAGCCTCTCAACTTCAAAGGTTAACTTGTAGTGCATCTCTGACCTCCGATCGCAGAGCTCCCTCAAGAAATCCATCTTATGCTTGGCTCCACTCTGTTTCTGCGCTAGCTTAGCAATGTCCGACTTCATACCCTGTTTCCCACACTGCGCCTTATCCAGGCCAGAAACAAGTGTAGCTATCACCCGCTCAGGAGGGCATGGCAGGGCGGGTAGAGTAGGGCAAGAAGGACCTACAACAGCTAGGGGTGGAACCTCCTCCTTCTCAATCATCATGGTCACCACCTCTGGGTACCATTCCCAGTCGCACTGGGGCTTAGGCAAGAACGTGTGCTCGGGTGAAGACTCCTCAGCAGTAGATGTGCCAGCATCAGGGATGGTCCGCTGCCTCTTCAGTCTAGGGGACGCAGGTGGTGTGCTCTCCTCAGCGATGATAGGTGCTTTCTCATGGGCGTGATCAGCTGACGATGAAGACATACTGTGACACAAGGGTTGGGGTTGGGATGAGTGAGTGGTATCTCATGTATATATGTGCAGTGTAACTAATGCATCATGAAAAGCTATAGACCGGACTGCAACCTATATGAAATGGTATGCAACCTGGTTCGCTATAACCTGGCTCTGATACCAATCTGTCACACCCCCAAATTTCCACTAACGGAGTTTTACCGTAAGGCGGGTGACATACCAGGATCCGAACACATTAATCACACCAAACGACATCTACATGGTCTTAAAAGTTTTAACAAATCAAAATAAAATGTTCAGAGTACTTAAGTGCTAGTGCGGAAGCTAAACAAAGTGCGGGAGCCATCTCCCAAACAAGTTTAAATAATTCATGGCGCTACAAGCGCAAAACCAATATCAAATAAATGTTTTCAAACTTAAACCAATGCGAGTCCATGCATGCAATGTTATCCTAATCCAAGTTCTTGCTAGTGACCTGAGGAAAACATGCTAAAAAGAGTCAACACATATGGTTGGTGAGATCACAGGTTTTCAAAGTAAGTTATGCTCTATCAGTTCATAAACATTTATAAATAAAAGTGGCCCATGGTTAACTACACTTAGTTAACTCGTTGCCGCATAGTGTTATGTTTCCATCACGACCGAAGCTGACTAGTTATTGCCTCAAGTCAAGTACTGCCAAAACTTAACAATGTTTGGTCAAAGTTACACCCCGTTCGACCTCCAGTCGAGAATAATGTAGGGTGGGGTTTGTCAAACCCAATAGTACTATTTAAATTTACCACGCCAGTTAACCTTAGTTAACGGTCCGATGTTCGTGAGGACTTTCCATGGCAAAGAAACACTACGTTATTAGCAACCAAACGGTTGTGTAAAGATTTAGAGCAAGTAAAGTAAAACAGTTTTGCATGTTTCCTCCCCCAAAGGAAGAGTATAAAAGTGGGGCCGTAAACTCACCTTGTTGGTGCTTCGGGTATTACACAAATCCGACCGAAGTAAATGCGTCACGTGCTAAGACCCTAAAAATGCAAGTACGTAAGTAACTTGTGGGATGGTTCCTAGAACCACTAGTATCCAACAATCTCCCATTGTTTTTAAGAAGACTTTTGACCAAAGTTTGACTTTTGTTGACTTTGACTAAAGTTGACTTTGACTAAAGTTGACTTTGACTAAAGTTTTGACCTTTGACTAAAATATTGACCTTTGACTAAAAAGGTTGGACTTAGAATGTTTACCTTATAATTCTAGTCACACTTAATCAATCATCAAGTATACACACTTAGCAATATTCCTTGCAATTCTATGATCAATACACTTTCACAACATCACAAGCAAGACTAACTATTTAGTCAACTAGTTCTAAGTTGACTTAAAAAGTCAAAGTTCTAATTTACCACAACTAACATATCACAATTTGCAATTATATCAATTCAACCAACACCTTTATCACCTTTAACAATTTATACCACCTAAACCGATTTTTCTCATCAATCAAAACTCATAATTAAATTACCAAATAAATCACACAAGTACACATCAGTATTAGGTTCAACATATATTTTTCTCAAAATTTTTGGATTTACCAATTCGTCCAGAATATTCATATATTACAACAACATGATTTATATTTCTACAACAACACAGCAGTAATCAAAAATTTGTCAAAAATTCCATATTTGTCCAATTGATGCAAGACCAATTGGACTAGATTCCTAATTCAATTTACAACATCCTAGAAGTAGAATTATATCCATATCTATTTTTATCATCAAGTTATGAAATTTACAACTCAACTAAGAATTATTTTCCCTAAATCAGCTTTGCATCCTGATTTTATAAATTCATAAAAAGTACTCAAACAGAGTCCAAAAATTAAGATTCCGAACTTTCTGAAAACTAGATTCAAATTACATGTTCACAGAATCAAAAATCGATCAAAAACTCAAACATATCATCAAGTTATCCACAATGCAATCCGGAACATCAAGTCTGCCAACAAGCAGTTTTAGGCACAATCCACTACGAATCACAACTTTTCTATCCTTTTGATTCAAAATCATCAAGAAACATTTATGATTCAAAATCATCAAGAAACATTCTTACCAAATCAAATTTCATGTCTTATTTTTATCCATTTGATTTCATAAGAGAAGTAAAAACACATGTATTTATAAAAGACTCAAAAATACTAATCAAGACACATACAAAAATCCTTTTTACTTGTCAAACTTTGATCATCCCCTTTCATGATCCAACCATTTGGATACAAGGTTCATATGAATTAAAAGAAAAAGAAACATATAAACATAATAATCTACTCACTTTGCTTGATCAAATGCTTAAACCCTTGTTTACTAATAATCACCAACTTGTTTGTTTTGAAGATGATACTTGAAGATGATTGTTTGTATGAAAGAAAATGAGAGTATGTGTGTGTGTGTGAGTATCACGGCCAAAGAGAGAGGAAAAGGGAAAGGAAAAGGTGTTGGCATCCAATAGTTGTAACCTCCTTGTTATTAACAACCCTTTATGATTGATTTAATGAATAAAATTACTTAGGTTAACTTTATTAACTCATGTGTGACATGCTACATATTTTAATAAACATTTCCTATGTAACATAACCTAAGGTTCCATTTAAATAATAAACATGTTACATGACATACAATATAACCTATTTAATCATTTAGCTTACTTACAATCACATCATCATGTAATAACCATAATATAACATATTAATCACATAGCACATTATACTTATCATACATGTTATATGACATGTTTATTATAACATGCAAGACGAGTTTATTATCCTAGTTATAATTAGTCACTTATCCTTGTTTAAGTCACCAATGACACGTTGACTTAAATATACGCATACATGACATCACATGTACAAGAGTTCATACTCATAGTTAACAGAACTAACTGAGTTTATAGACATAGTCAATAGGATTTAACTGGGTTTAGTTAACAGAGTTAACCTAAAAATGCCGGATGTCACACCAGTGTAATTGAAGAGAAGAAGAAGAAACCATTGGACTTAGAAGAGTTATGGAAAAAGGTTGCAAGGAAAGAAAAGGAGTATACTTTTGTGAAGAATTCCTCAAGAGATGTTGTTGAACAAGTTCAAGACAACAATCAGGAGAACAATCAAAATCCAAAACAAGATCATGTAGATTTGAATCAAGAACATGTAGAACCAAACAATGATCTAGTTCAGGATGAGGGAATCTCAGGCAACCAAGCAAATGAAGAAGAAGCTGTATCAACTGCAAGATTTCAAAATCTGTTTGAAATATTGACTATAAACAACAATGGTGCATCTACTTCAGGACAAGATAATGAAGAAGTACCAGAATTTCATGATGCAGAAACTGATTTGATCATTGAAGAACCAGATCTTAATGAATCAAATCTTGACACAAATGTGTCTGCAGATATAATTGTACAAACTCCTTATGTTGAGAATAATCATCCCTCTGAAAACATCATTGGAAACATACATGAAAGAGTCACAAGAAGCCATTCTGAGATTGCAAATATCTGTTTATACTCCTGCTTTCTATCCCAAATAGAACCAAAGAATATTGCTCAAGCACTAAAAGATAATAGTTGGGTGGAAGCTATGTAGGAGGAACTGGCACAGTTCAGAGATTTACATGTGTGGGATCTTGTTGATAGGCCAATGAACAGATATGCAATTGGCACAAAATGGGTTTTCAGAAACAAAAGGGATGAGAGGGGTTTGGTGATTAAGAATAAAGCTAGGCTTGTAGCACTGGGATGCCTTCAAGAGGAAGGAATAGACTTTGAGAAAGTCTTTGCACCTGTTGCAAGGCTTGATGCTATCAGGATCTTTCTTGCATATGCTGCCTCAAAGAACATTAAGGTGTTCCAGCTTGATGTTAAATCTGCATTTCTAAATGGAAAGATTGATGAAGAGGTGTATGTAGCTCAACCTCCAGGTTTTGAGGATCCTTTGAATCCAAATAGGGTGTATAAGTTGAATAAAGCTCTATATGGATTGCATCAAGATCCTAGAGCTTGGTATGATGAGCTATCAAATCATCTTCTTGAAAATGGCTTTAAAAGAGGAGCCATTGACAAGACACTCTTCTACAAAAGAAAGAGATCAGACTTTCTTCTGTTACAAGTGTATGTGGATGACATCATCTTTGGATCTACAAATGAACAAATGTGCATGGAGTTTGAAAGGGTAATGATGTCCAAATACAGCATGAGCTCTATGGGAGAAATGAACTTCTTTCTTGGATTGCAAGTTCAACAAAAAGCTGATGGGGTCTTCATTTACCAGACCAAATATGTGCAGGACATCTTGAACAAGTTCAACTGTCATGAGTATAAAACTGTTTCAACTCTAATGGACACCAAAGAAAAGATGATTGCTGATGAAAAGGGGAAGCCTGTAGATGAACATGAATACAGAGCCAAAATTGGATCCCTGATGTACCTTACTACAACAAGACCAGATATTATGTTTGCTGTATGTGTGTGTACTAGATTCCAATCAAATCCAAAAGTCTCCTATATGAATGCTGTGAAGAGAATTTTTAGATATTTGAAGGGAAGACCAGACTTGGAAATTTGGTATCCAAAGAACAAATCTTTTGATCTGATTGCCTACAAAGAAAGTGATTATGATGGCTGTAACATGAGCAGAAAGTCAACCTCAGGAGGATGTCAATTTTTGGGTGAAAGGCTAGTGTCATGGCAGTGCAAAAAAGCAAACTACTGTCTCAATCTCCACTGCAGAAGCTGAATACATTGCTTCATCTGTATGTTGTGCACAAGTTCTATGGATTCAAAACCAGATGCTGGACTATGGTTTGAATTTTCTGAATACCCCTATTCTTATTGATAATACGGCTGCATATTTTACTGTTAAGAATCCAGTTCAGCATTCAAAGACTTAGCACATTGAAATCAGACATCACTTCATAAGATATTGTAGTAAAAAAAAGGTTTGATTGAAATGCAAAGAGTTGATACAAGTGACAATTTGGCTGACCTATTCACCAAACCACTTGATAGAACCAAGTTCAACTTTCTTTTGAAAGCCCTGGGAATGATCAACTCTGATGAAGTCTGATTAAGGATGTATGCCTAGTTGTGTACCTCTATATGTTAACTGATTATACTGTTAGAGGTTGCACTTAATGAATGTTAAGTGAATATGCTTGATTATGTTACATGATATGTTACTTGTTATGTTCTTTAACTGATTATGTGTGCAATGTTTGACATTATTAATTTAATTAATGTTTTTGCCTGCTTATCAGTTGATGTGTGTATGTGATGCTAGGATAAGTGTTTTTGTTTGATTTACTTGTTAGAGTAAGCTTATCTGACATCACTACTGGATGCTTGAATATGTGTTTTATCTGATCATTTGAAGTTATTAGGATATGATAAACCTTGAATATTAGTACTGTCTACTTATCTTGATGATATCATGATTGATTAAGATTTGTTTATGTGTTACAACTGTTTGTGTCAAAATGAGTCTTATGTCAAAATTAAATAATAAAATGAATTTTCCAATGAATTTTGCATAAACACTTTATTTTGGTCAAAACATGAACAAGTTGATTAATGGTGTTGAGATATGATAAGATTATTCAGTTCAAGCTTTAAAGAAGCTTAAAAGAAGGATTTTTTAAAGAAAAGTCTCAAGTAGTTGTTTTTGCTGAAAATTATGTCATTTGCCCAGTTAGATGGACATACATTTGTGTATGTTTGGTCCTATAATCTGTATAGAGTTAAATGATAGCCATTAACCAGAAAACTGAATGAATTTGGGGCAATTATGACTTGTTTCTTATTCCTTCACTTAAAACTATGTCAATAGCTCTGACTTTGAAAGGACATATATTCACATGTATGTTTGGTCCTATTGACCACTTGTGGTCAAACAGGATAGCCATTTACCGGCCAATTAAGAGAAATTGGGGTGATTGAATATTAAACTGAATTTAATATGGGAAATGATAGTACATTGACTACTTAGCCATCATATGGATTTAATAGGCTAAAAGGACCTTAGTATAGTCATTAACATGTATGGTTGCTTTCTAATGATGATGTAAAATCTAAGGTGATATAAATATAATGAATATGCTAATCTTTTGTGAAGATACATAGTTGTCTTTGCATGTCTCAAGATAAATCTCTCCAAATGATAGGCAGAAAAGTGATTACCCAGTCATACACAAGCCTGTTGTTATTTGGTCAACAAAAAATGAAACATCTTTAAATATGACAAACAACATGTGTTAGAAAATTTGAGAAAATATCAAAAAAATAAAACAAGGGGAAGAATGAATAAATCAACCAAAAGTTGATAAGTGTTTTAAATATTTTATCAAACAAGAGGGTTACAACAAGAACTACAATGATGTTGACAAAATCTGTCTCATCTTGAATGAAAGGCCTGTTATTTAACAGTAAGTCCAACGTTCAACCTCTATATATGTTTGAAAATCAAAAATTACAAAAAGATCCAATAAGTTATGTCATACAAAAACAATTTTTTGACCAAATACAGGAGGTTGGAGTCAAATTGGGGTGATCGGGGGAAAGCCAAATAAGCTTTGAGAAGAGATATGAGGCATCATAGCACAGTGTTGACCATTAATGCATTAAGCTACTAAAGGAACCTTAATCATATCACCAAAGAGATGAAATTCATGCTAAGTTAATACCTGCTGTTAACCTATCTATGTTGTCATAATAATGCTGAGAATGAAGTATTGAGAAAGCTACTTAATCAATATGATCCCATTCTTGAGATATTTTCAGAAAATGGAAGAAACTGTTTTGAAGAGAAATACAACTGAAATTTGATCTCTAAATGCACCATTTTCTCTTAAACTATGATCTTTAATGAAAAATATATTTTGACAAGTGGTTTAAGTCAAAAAGTGTTGCATTTTGCCTTTAATAGGTTGAATATGTAAGTTCGGGTAAGGTTTGATGTTTTATAACCTTTCCGGGAAAGCTTAGTCATTTCTGGGCTAAGTTTATGATTTTTGGGCATGCTTTGAAGTGTTTACACTTTCCGGGTAGAGTACATCATTGTACTAATTTCCCGAGCAAGCTTGAAGTCTTGAGATGAATATGTGTTATAGCTAGCTTTTAACAAGAAATTCTTGTTCCGGGCAAGCTTTGCATTTTATATGCTGATTGTTATTCCAAAAAAACTTTGTGAACTTAGTTTAGTACGCCGAGTAAGCTTTGTGTTTTGTGTGAATATGTTTTTCTTTGAAATTACATGTGTTTTCGGGCAAACCTTGTTTTCCGAGCACACTTTATATTTCGGGTACACTTTTGTTCCCTCAATATACTTAGTAATTTCAAAATTTGACTTTCCAAGTACACTGTCTGCTAGAAGTCCATTTCCGGGCACACTTTGTACTCTAGAAAGGTCATTCGGGTATACTTTGCATAGAAAGGTTGCTCAGGCACACTGTGCAACCAAGTATGCTTAATTGAATATGTTTCTTATTCTGTTAGGGTTTATGCTAGATTGAGATTTCAATTTAAAATTAAGAAATTAATATGGGTATCTTAATTGATTCCTAGCAAGGATGTTTATTTGATATTTTATACTTGATTATTTGTCTTGTGATTAAGTTCTCAAGAAATCTGGTATTTCGGATAAGCTTTCTTCATGGTGTCTTGACTTTTAATTACTTAGCTTTACCAAGCAAGGTTTGATATTTTTATCGGGTAAGCTTTGTGTAAGTGGAAGTATACCGAGTAGACTTTGCAAAGATTTACTTTTCCGAGTAAGGTTTGCTAAACCTAAATGATAAAAGGGTATATGTTTTACAAATGTTTTTAAAATATCAAGTGGATAATATTACTGTTTGACAACTAATAACTCACTAAACGACAAAAAGCATTTAAAACCCACTTTCAAAAGGTATATAAGAGGGAGTTAAATATTTTTCAACATTACTTTTCCCTCTCTCTCTCCTTCCACTGCAACTGCTTACTCACAAAGAAACCTAAACCGCCTTATCGCATTCATTTCTAATCCGAACCCTAACTTGAATCAGCCCTCTAATTCCGACTCGGTAAGCAATAATAATGTGTTTTCCGATCACGATTAGATTATAATGGGCTTTGATTACTAATACGTTGTTTATGTGTTTAGATTATAAACTTGTCGAGGAACAGGTTCTTGATGATTTTTCTCTCTTTCTTCTTCATTTTTATAACTTGAAATTACTTAAAGTAGTGAACTTTATGACTAATTTCACTTTGAATTTGTTTGATTGTGTTGTTCATTAATGGCAGAAGAAGAATAACAACCCAAATACTTCTTTGAAAAGAAACACAACATGTGTGCACTGTTACAAATCACACCTGAGAATGAACCGGTGGCTAGAATGATTACTTGGATGGCAAGATCCAATGTGAGCATTGCTTTTACTGAGTGCCCAATCATCTACAGAAATCATTCACTAGATTTCTAGAGATCTGCAAGACTTGTTGATGACATAAATGGGAAAAGAATTGAAGCAACTGTTGCAAGCCATGAAATACATGTAACAGAAAGAATGATAAGAAGATGCTTGCAATTAAATGATGATGATCATAACCCAATAAACTTCAATACAACTCACCTGATGAGGATATTTGAACAAACGATGGGATATCAGGGAACTTTACATGATGGGCAGTTTCAAAAAGGGATGTTTCCTATGCTGTATAGATTCCTAATTCATCATGTGATACAGGGGTTTGCACCACGAAAAGGATCATGGACTCTGATGAGTCATGATTTAGAAAATGCCAGTGTTGGTATTATATATGACCTACCATTCAACTTCTCCAAGATGATCTTTGAGGGATTGGTATCAAATTTGAAGAAGGCAGAGGTGGATAGATTCCTGCAATACCCAAGATTCCTATAGATAATCTTTAACAGGAAATTACAAGATCTGCCCACAATTGGCATTACACATCTACTGTAGAATCCTGACACATATAGAAGAATCAGAAATTCGGGTGTTGCCAATAGATTTGACTCAAAACATTTCGTTTGAGATTTTGCCATGGTTGCTGGACCATGACTTGGATGTGATGTTGGTGCCTGAGTTGAGCTTAGAGGAGGAAGGAGGGGAAGATGATGATGATGATGATGATGATGATTCTGAAGATGGAGGTAATCTTGATGATGGAGATGAAGGAAGGGCTGGAGGAGCCATGATTGTTGGTGCATTTGATCAGGAGGAGCAACCTGAGGTACCAGAACAACCTATTCCAACACCACCACAATCACCACCACCCATTGATCAACCCATTATACCATCACCACCACAAACTCCACCACACCAAACCACTCAATCCCCACCCCAAACCTTAACCATGAGCCTGCCTGAAACATCAACTCATATATCCCAAACACCACAAACACCACCAACCACTAGCCCAATTCACTCAGATCCATTTATTCCAAGCCCACCTCATACACAATAACCACAACAATCCATTTTCCAAACTCAAACCACAACCCAAGAACAACCTGAATATGAACCTTTCTCTACATCACCACCTACAACCCCACCTATTGACACAGATATATTCCAACGAAATTTGGACTTGTTAAGAGAAAATGATGAATTAAAGAAGAGGAATGAGGAGGTGACCATGGAGAATGCTATGCTGTTAGATAAGTTGGCTCGAGCTGAAATGAGAATTCAAGCCCTGGAGCAGGAGGTTGAGAAGACCTCAGTTGCCTCCAAAACAGGGGGAGAATGATAATATGCCAACTGACCCCATTGTAAATGTTGAAACTGAGAAGGAGAAAGCTACAGGTGATGAGACTGTGGATGGGTTGAAACTGATTTTGAGTGCATATGATGATGAGGATGAGGACAGTGAGGAGAGGATAATGGAGGATGTAGACTATGAAGCTGACAAATCTGATGTTGGAGAACAGGATTATGAGGTAAATGATGAAATAGTGAATGTTGAGTTCAGAGAGAAAAAATGATGAAGTGAGAAATGATGAGGAGACAGAAGGTATAATTGAAAAGATAAATGATGAAGAGAATATGAATGATACTGAAGAAGCAACTGATGTCTTAACTGACATTCAAACTGATGTAGTAACTGAGGAAGATGCTGCTACTGAGGAGTTGATACTCATTGAACCAGAGACTGAACAAACAAAAAACTCCAAGACTGTAGAGTATGATGAAGAGATGGAAAATCTGGATAGAGATATTGATGAAATTGAGCCTGAAACTGAAGAAGAGCTCCAGAGAAGATTGAGTAAGGGAAAGGCAAAAGCAACTGAAAAGAGCCTGTTAAGGCTTATCCGGAGAAAGATATTCTGTTTAAAGATGATGCTGTAGTTGTTGTTGCTGCCTTGAAAGAACATGAAAATATTATCAGAGAAACAAGGGAAAGGGAGATACTGGCCCAAACCTTGACTCCAGAGGAACTGGCAGAGCAGGAAGCCTTGATCAACCAAGCCAATTTTGCCAAAGTAATTAATGAAGAAGTGGCTGATCAAGATGTGATTGAAGCTCTGATTATGATGAACAGAGTTGAGGAAGTAGACAACTCATTAGCTGTGGTGCTTAGCAAGTTTCAACCATAAAGCCAACATGAAAAAGAATCCCAAGAGGAACCTGAAAAGAATCCTGCAAAGGAAAATGAAGAATCAATTGAAGATATGTTGGCTAAAGCCTCAAGAATACATGAAAATGTAGGAAGATTTGAAAAGACATATTCTAGAAAGAGAAAAGCTACTGATCAAGGCATGAGAGAGGATCAGAAAACAAAGAAAGGGAAATGGGATGAAAAGAATAAATGCTATGTAGAAACTCTTGATGATGATGATGATGCAAGTCCAATCAGGGCAGTTCCATTGCAAACACTGTTTTGGACAAAAATCACTCAAGGATAATGTATCCAAATCTATTATGTGAGGATTAGTGCTATGATGATAATAACGGATATGTAAGCGAAATAATGATGAACACAAGGATTTGTTACGAGGAAAAGCCCTTCATTATGATAATCTTACTTCGGTCAAAGACTAGCAAGGTAATCTTTGGTTGAATTACTTCGGTCAAGGATTAACAAGGTAATCTTTGGTCGGATGGTACGTGATTATAATAATCTCCGGCACAAAAACCCCGGGTGATGACAAATCGTCTATCACCACTTTATTACTCAAAAATCGGGTTACAATGGTGGAGATTATGATCAGTAATACAACGATTTCTAAGTGTGTGTGTGTATTGCTGTTGTATTCGCAGTGGATTGTGTGTGTTTTTCCTAGCTGATCATAGCCTCTATATATACATGAAATACAATAAGTAAACTCCTATTTTTTAGCCAGCCATTCCTTCCATTTCTTCATTGTAATTGTTTCCTTAATTATCCACACGGTTTGTTGACTTGATTGCGAGATTATAGGTTGGAATTGGTAACTAGCCGTTATACCTACCCAAAATATCAAGATAACAAAGGAAAATCGTTAATAAATAATAAGTACCGAGGATCATTGATCCTGACAGGATCTGCAACATATTCTAAGGATAATTGATCCATATTGTATGCCAGGATAACATATCCACAGTGTCAAATTTTCGTGCACTAACAATTGCCCCCAAAATGGCGGTTGTGATAAGATCACAGCTGTCATTTTGCCTTTGAAATCAAACTTCCTTCAAAACAGATGAGATTTGACAAGCTGGATATAATGGTCATCATGGAGTTTCCTTGGGAACTTCCCTTCCGGCTGTATATCCTTTTACCATAAGTATTGATCCTTTTGTGATCCTCGTAATTGAATTTAGGATACCTGATGCAAATAACTTATGATATTAAATAGGATTAAATCCAACAAACTGGGGACAAGCCCAAATAAACTGGGGACAAGCCCGTGCAACTGGGGACAAGCCCGTGAACTGGGGACAAGCCCAAACTGGGAACAAGCCCAAAAAACTGGGGACAAGCCCAAACTGGGAACTGGCCCAAAGATACGGATGTTAACTAGGGACTCGCCCAAACCGGGATTTAGCCCAAACGTGAGTTAACGTGAAAACGTTATAAACCGGTGGTATGGTACGTCTACCATAAATCGTAGGATCCTCCATATAGCCGAAGACAACGAAATTGTCAGCCACTAAACGTGTACTGGTTCTGCTGCCCCGGACTATACGTTGGATAGCGTGCGCTCCAGGTGAGAGTGTGAAAACCTTTAAACCTTAGGGGATATGACCATTGGGGGTCATATCCAATCGTGGGCTAGGCCAAGGAAATAGTAAAGTACCTTAAGTGTGAGGGAGAGGTGGCCAACCTCTTAGACATTGAACCTCTTATTGAAATCTGCATTGTTATTTAAAACTTGGAAAAAGACAAACGTTAAAAATATATTATCCTTAAATTAATAAGAATCTGAAATGAATAACTGATCGGATAGATATTACCAATTTCAGGATCCTTGATCCTTCTAAGGATACTTGATCCTGATTAGAAAAAGTATTTCTTGAGATGAATAGCATTCCGAGGTCTAGGTAACCTGTTGCCTTCCATAGTCAGCAGGTGATATGCCCCCTTTCCGGCTTCTGACTCGATCAAGTAGGGGCCTTCCCACTTGGGTGCTAGCTTTCCATCTACTGGATTAGTTGTGTTTTGGAAAGTTTTCCTCAAAACTAGATCTCCTTCTTGAAATCTTCAAATCCTGATATTCTTGTTGTATGCCCCAGCTACACTTTGTTGATATGCTGCCATTCTGATTTTAGCTAGGTCTCTGAGCTCATTAATAGTATCCAGATCTTGGAGAAGGATTTCTTTGTTGGCAGTAGGAACCACGGATGCTTGTTCAGGCAGTAGGAACCACCATCTCCGTAGGGATTACAGCTTTAGAGCCAAACACCAATGAGAAGGGTGTTTGACCTGTTGCATTCTTTGGTGTTGTTCTATCATCCCACAAACATATGGTAGCTCTTCGGCCTAATTGCCTTTCTTGGATCCTAGTTTCTTCTTCAAGTTGTTGATAATAATCTTGTTACTTGATTCTGCTTGACCATTAGCTTGAGGATGAATTGGTGTGGAGGTAATCATCTCTTTTTCGCGGACTTGAACGAAAGCTTCTACTTCTATCCACTTTGAAAAGTAATCAGTCATTGCAAGCATGAATACTTTTCCTCCTGGTGCTTTAGGTAGCTTACCCACGATATCCTTGCCCCACTTCATGAAAGGCCATGATGAGGATATAGGATACATAGGCTCAGCTGGCTGATGCAGAATATTTCCATGTCTTTGACATGAATCACACTTCTTTGAGTACTCCATGGCGTCTCTCTTCATGGTAGGCCAGAAGTATCCAGTTCCCAGAATCCTAGAGAATAGGGCTATACCTCCGGTATGATTACCGCAATCTCCTTCGTGAAAGTCTTTGAGCACCTCTTGAATTTCAGGATCTTCGATACATCTTAAGTATGGACCTGCAAGAGATTTCCTATACAGAATATTATTTAATAAAATGTATTGTGATACCTTAAGTTCATAGGACTTAGGTTTCTCTGTGGCTGGAATCTCTCCATTTTGAATGAACTTCTTGATCGAAAGGATCCAAGATCCTTGATTACTTGAGGATAATAGATCCAAAGACACAATATCTTTGTCAGTTGTTATCTCCCCAACTTCTTGTTCTCCTATTGCTGGTGAGAGTACATGGATAATTGGGATCTTCATATCTTCTAGAATCTTCAATGATGAAGCTAAATTTGCTAAGGCATCTGCCCCAGCATTCTCTTCTCTTGGTACCTGTATAATACTAAAATAATCGAAGAACTTTGATAGTTCCTTCACAACATCTAGATATTTGATTAGTTTTTCACCTTTAACAGCATATGAGCCATTAAAGTGGTTAGCCATCAATAAAGAATCTACATATACTTGAAGATACATGATCCTCATGTGTTTAGCTAATTGCAAACCTGCGATCAGAGCTTCGTATTCCGCTTCATTATTGGTGGCTTGGAATGCACATGTAATGGACTAGGGTATTATGTCCCCCTGTGGCGATTTCAGTATGATACCCAATCTTGTTCCTCTTACGTTGGATGCTCCATCAGTAAAGAGGATCCAAGGATCCTTGGTTTCTTCCAGTTGTTGAACCTCCAAATCAGCTTCCTCTTGCATGTCACTACTGAAATAAGCCACAAAGTCTGCAAGCGCTTGTGACTTAATGGTTGTTCTGGGCTCATACTGAATATCATATGCACTCAATTTCACAGCCCATTTGGCCATCCTTCCTAACAATTCTGGTTTTCTAAGCACATTCTTAACAGGATAATTAGTTCTTAAAATAATAGTATGTGTTTCAAAGTAGTATCTCAACTTGGTTGAGGCCATAATCAAAGCAAGAATTAATTTTTCAAGGTGAGAATACCTGACCTCTGCGTCTAACGGGCTTTTACTTACATAATATACCGGGTGCTGTTGTCCTTCATGATCCTTGGCCAGAACAGCACTGATTGCATTACCTGACACAGCTAAGTACAGAGATAGCGGCTCACCATCTATTGGCTTCATCAAAGCAGGCGCCGAGGATAAATAATCCTTAAGAGCCTTTAGTGCATCTTCATGCCTTTGAGTCCATTCAACCTTTTTATTTTTCCTCAAGATATCATAGAAGTCTTTGCACTTTTCTAAGGATCTGGAAATGAATCTGTTGAGAGCAGCTATTCTTCCCGTCAGTCTCTGGACATCTTTAGCATTTACAGGAGACTTTAAATTAATGATGGCTTCTATCTGCTCGGGGCTCGCTTCTATTCCCCTTTTGGTCACCATGTATCCTAGAAACTTTCCAGCCTTAACACCAAAATGGCATTTTGACGGATTCAGTTTCATACAGTACTGATCAAGGATATTGAATGCTTCTTCAAGATCTCTAAGATGATCCTCAGCCCTCTTCGACTTCACTACCATGTCATCTATGTAGACTTTCATGGATTTGCCTAACTGATCCTTGAACATCATGTTGACCGATCTTTGATATGTTGCCCCTGTATTTCTTAGTCCGAACGGTATAGCAATATAACAATATATGCCGGTAGGAGTCATGAATGTTGTATCCTCTTGATCAGATGGTTCCATCTGAATTTGTTGAAATCCAGAGGAAGCATCCATAAAGGTAAGCATCTCATGCCCTGCCGTTGCATCCACCATGGAGTCTATATGTGGTAATGGGAAAGGATCCTTGGGGCATGCCTTGTTTAAATCGGTAAAATCGACACACACCCTCCACTTTCCATTCTTTTTAGAAACAACAACCACATTAGCCAACCATCGAGGATACTTAACCTCTTTGATCATACCGGCCTTAAGAAGTTTTTCAACTTCCTCTTGTATGATCGCGTTCCTCTCAGGAGCGAATTTCCTTCGATTCTGATGGACGGGTTTAATAGAATAATCAAGGCCCAACTTAAGAGTAATTACCTCCCTAGAAATACCTGTCATGTCTGAATGTCTGAAGGCAAACGTGGATTTTCGTTGCTTTAGGAAGGAAACTGTAACACCCCGTAACCGCAGCGGAAACGTAAACGGGATGCAACAGACACATCTGATATCAACATCATTGCTTATAAAGAAAACACCACTACATTAATTCACACCACATTACATCGTTCTGAGTTTAGTTACCGTCTAGGCGTTAACACATAAGTTTTACCAACATTACATTAACATATTTAATACAAAAAGATCACTAAGCTTCCACAAAAAAGCACGCAACGTCAAGCATGTAGCAATTATTCCAGTTTGGGAGTACCTAAAAAGCATATAAAGAAAACGGGTCAACTACGAATAGTTGGTGAGTTTCACTAATTTAAATAAACAGTGACAAATCATTATAATAATCATATATTAGCGATGTAATTATGCTGAGCCCACAAGTGAAACCTCTGACTATCCACACACAACCCCGTGGCACACTCCGCCCACGGACCTGCCCCAAACCGCTATGCCTAACATTACATAGCAAAATATATATAACAACAAAATAGACATGTGCAACTGGCTGGGAAACATCATCAAATCCATGCCGGACCAGTTGGGTTTGTCAGACCAATAGTACTATTCACACTCTACCGGCTTTCAGTTAATCACTCGTGTTGCGGGGCCTTACAATGTTAGCAACTCAGACAATTACCATCTTAGTACATTTCCGTACAATTCCCGTACAATAAAATATATATAAATCCACGCAAATCCATGCGTTCAGTATGTACTTAAACATTTCAGTAGTAACATGCTTCCGCCCCGATAAAATATTTAAAAAACAATTCAGAAAAGGGGCTCGTGAAACTCACCTTATCGCAAGCAGTAACACAGTATGTGAGCTATTAATCCGGATCTGTAATACGATCCCTAAATTTGTTACTATACAATCACTATTAATATAACTTTAACCGTGTCAACCGGTACATCTGGGGACACTGTTAACCCAGTACTGTAACCGTTCCGGGGGCAATGTTAACCCAGAAACACTTCTCCGGACTCAGATTGTGATATCGTTTAGAGTTCACTAGTCAAAATTACTATTAGTCGTTTTTTTCCCGTTTTGCGTGCCTAGCACGGTTATCCGTTTTTACGTTTCAAAAATGAGCTTGGTCACACACGACCCGGAAATAGTTGTTGACTGATATTTTAATTATAGTTGTGAAATTAGAACTCGGTTTAGACGCCCCGATTGGCCGCGGGACCCGTTTCCGTCTTTAGCGTACCGGAAACTGTTAAATCGGTTAAAATTACTCAAATCATCCGAATTATTTTCGGATGATTTACATTTAACTCCGTTATATGAATACACCAGTCAGTTCGTTTAGGCGAACTTTACCGGTTTACGCGTTTTAAGCTTTAAAAGTTTGTTTTTATTTTCTTTTTAGCACAAATAATTATCCGTTTAGTCTCGGATCTTGAAATTTTGCACAAATCACTTTTTGACAGTGGGGAATTTTATAAAAATATTTCCAGAATTAATTTTTATATTTAGCATTTATTTATCAATTTTTAAACACCTTTTAAACACTAAATATTTCGTAAATACCAAACGATCTTAGAAAAATCCAAAATTTTTTTCTGGATGACCCCTGCCATCCCCATAGTCCCCTGTAATTTTTTCAGAACCAAAATCTCTTTTTACATGCCATTTTCACTTAAACCGAGCTAGAAAACCCTAGAACTCGTTTAACCGAAAAGCTTACTTAGACTTCTCCAACTGACCTAAAATTTTGTGTGTGACTTTTACATGTTTTAAAGAGCTTATCTGGAATTTTCCAGAATTTTCATGATATTTAACTATTTTTCACCATTTTTGGCCAAAACCGAGCATTAAATTCGCCAAATATTCATCCTTTGTCCAAAAATTACCAAAATTTCACAGAACTCATATTTTCATATATCTAACACCTCTGTAAAATTTCATGATCTAACTCTAAACACATCACAATCTGTCCAAATCACAAACATTATACAAAAACCGAACTACCTTGTGTTTCTAGCTTCAAATCGCAAGGATCTCGCTTTCTAGCCTTTGATAACAACTAGATACAACACCTACAAGCACAATAACACCACACCAAGCAAGTTACACTCACAATCAAGCCATTTCTTTCATGGTTTCGGTTATGGTTTAAAAACAAAGATTTAACCGTAAAAATTCGTTTTTGGTTCGTTTAACTCCTTTCTTGGACCAAGATCCCTTGTATAACCCGTATACATCACTTGATCATGCAAGAATCGGTTTCATCTCGGTTTTTCACCCTTTTTCACTTGAAACCTCATTTTCTTGCAAGTAAACTCAAGAAACGAAGATGAACACGTAAATATCTCGATCTTTACCTCGTTGTTCTTGCTACAATTGTCGGTTTTTAGTTCATAATCTTGAGAGGAAAGAAAGATTGTTGATTTGTTTGTGTAAAAAAAATAACAAGACAAGGGGGAGTACCCCTTGTCCGATCGGTGTAAAGGGGGGAGTGGGGTGGGACCCACTTCTCCAATCTTAGCCACATATTCAGATTTCTGTAATTGGGATAATGTTTTGGATAATTCGGTTCAGTTCGTTTTTCGGTTAAATGTTTAATTCGGCTTAAAACGAGGCTAAAACGGTCGTTTTCGGCTTAAAAATGAAATTTATATAAAACCGATTTAAAAACTTTAAAAAAACTTAAACCATGGCATTTATTATCTTAGAACATCATATTATTAATAATTGCGCATCTATTTCGGCTTGATCGATCGTCTCTTGCTCGGTTTGATATTAAAGGTTTCGTTTAACGTACCGACGTACCATTAAATCGAAAATTCTTTTCTGTGCTTTAATTCACTTATCCCGAAGCTTAATACTTCGTAAACATCACTAAATATTATATATCTCGTCTATAATGTAATCCTCGATTCGTTCGGGCTTCAATAACCGTTAATTGGTTAATCGTATTTCCAATACGATTAACTGTATAATCGAGTATAATTCGTAGTGTGAATCATATATACTCGTATAAACGCATTATAATTCATATATTCATTATCAAATAACACATAAATAGTATATACCGGCTAGGGTATACCTGAATTTGCCGGAATCGTTACATTCTCCCCCCGTAACAAAAATTTCGTCCTCGAAATTTTACGCTTCGACTACTTCCTTTTGAGGAAATAGGTAGGGGTATTTCTTCCGAAATTCGTCCTTTCGTTCCCATGTATATTCTGGGCCTCGTTGCGAATTCCATCTAACTTTGACCAACGAAATCTTATTGTGTCTAAGTTGCTTGATTTTCCCGTCTACTATTTCTATGGGCTCCTCTACGAAATTGAGCTTATCACTTATTTGGACACCCTCTAAAGGTAACACCGATGTCTCATCCGCCAGACATCTTTTCAAGTTCGATACATGAAACACGTTGTGAACTGCACTCAGTTCATCGGGTAGTTCTAATCGGTATGCTACGGGACCGATTTTTGCAGTAATATTGAATGGTCCAATATATCTCGGGGCTAACTTCCCCGCCTTTCCAAATCTGACTACACCCTTCCAAGGTGATACCTTCAAATACACTTTATCACCTTTCTCAAACGACAACGGTTTTCTACGGGTATCGGCATAACTCTTCTGCCGATCCCGCGCGGCCTTTAGATTGTTCCTAATTTCAAGGATTTTGCTGGTCGTTTCCTGGACCAGGTCTGATCTAATAACCTGAGTGTCGCCCACTTCAGTCCAGCAGAGTGGTGATCGGCACTTCCGACCATATAATGCTTCGTAAGGCGCTGCCTTTATACTGCTATGGTAACTGTTATTATAGGAAAATTCAACGAGTGGGAGATGTTGATCCCAATTTCCCTTAAAATCCAGTACGCATGCACGAAGCAAATCCTCCAGGGTTTGGATGGTCCTCTCAGACTGACCATCGGTCTGAGGGTGGTAAGCTGTGCTTAGATCAATACGCGTTCCCAGCGCTTCTTGCACAGCTTGCCAAAGATTGGAGGTGAAATGGCTATCCCGATCGGAGATGATTGAGATGGGTATCCCATGACGAGACACAATTTCATTTATATAAATCTGCGCAAGTCTCTCAGTGTTATAATTATTCCTAATCGGGATAAAATGTGCCAATTTGGTTAATCGATCTACGATTACCCAAATTGCATCATGTCCTCGGGACGTCTTAGGGAGATGTGTCACAAAATCCATCGTGATTTGCTCCCACTTCCATTCGGGAATTTCCGGTTGTTGTAACATCCCCGAGGGTTTCTGGTGCTCCGCCTTAACTCTCGCACAAGTCGTACACTTACAGACATACGTTGCTATATCCTTTTTCATACCCGGCCACCAGTAGAACTCCTTCACATCCTTGTACATCTTATCCGATCCTGGATGTATGGAATATTTCGATCTATGCGCTTCGTCCATGATTAATTCACGAAGGTCATGGAGGGTCGGGATCCAAACCCGATTTTTGAAATAGAGAATTTCGTCCACGCGCTGTTCGAAATTCTTCTCATTGCCGTAAAGTCCCTCCTTTTCCAATTGTTCCTCTTTCAACGCCTCACGTTGAGCGACTCGAATCAGGTCCGAGTGGTTCGACTGGACTATCATCCTCAGTGCTCGCACTCGCAATGGCTTAATCCGATCTTTCCTACTCAGGGCGTCGGCTACAACGTTAGCCTTGCCGGGGTGATAACGGATGTCACAGTCATAATCGCTTAACAACTCGACCCATCTTCGTTGCCTCATATTCAGTTCTTTCTGATCGAATATGTGCTGCAAACTTTTATGATCGGTGAAGATGGTGCACTTCGTACCGTAGAGATAATGTCTCCAGATTTTAAGTGCGAAGATAACCGCTCCCAGTTCTAAGTCGTGAGTAGTGTAATTTTTCTCGTGTACTTTTAACTGTCGGGAAGCATATGCTATAACCTTATTATTCTGCATCAACACGCATCCTAACCCTCTACGCGATGCGTCACAATACGCGACAAAACCATCGTTTCCATCGGGGAGACTTAAAATCGGCGCTTGGCACAATCTTTGCTTTAACGTTTGAAACGCTGTTTCCTGCTCTTCTCCTCATTCATACTTTCGATCCTTTTGAGTCAGGAGAGTTAAAGGTTGGGCGATGCTGGAAAAGTTCTCTATAAATCAACGATAATATCCAGCTAAGCCTAAGAATTGGCGGATTTCCTTTGGCGATTTAGGCGCTTGCCAATTCTTAATTGCTTCAACCTTGCTCGGATCAACTTGTATTCCTTGATGGTTTACAACGTGACCAAGGAATTGCACTTCTTGCAACCAGAAGTTACACTTGGAGAATTTTGCATACAACTTCTCTTGATTCAGAAGCTCTAAAATTATTCTTAAGTGTTGCTCGTGCTCTTCTTTACTTTTCGAGTAAATCAGAATATCGTCAATAAACACGATGACGAATTTGTCGAGATAGGGTTTACAGACTCGATTCATGAGTTCCATGAACACTGCCGGCGCATTTGTTAGCCTGAAAGGCATAACTAAGAAATCGTAATGGCCGTAGCGAGTCCGGAATGCGGTTTTTGGAATATCTTCTTCCTGAATTCTAACCTGATGGTATCCCGATCTAAGATCGATTTTTGAGAAATAGCTCGCACCTTGCAGCTGGTCAAACAGATCATCAATTCGGGGAAGAGGGTACCTATTTTTTATTGTTAACTGGTTCAACTCCCTGTAATCAATACACATTCTAAGGCTCCCGTCCTTCTTTTTCACGAATAATACAGGTGCACCTCACGGGGAATGACTAGGACGTATAAATCCTTTATCCATCAATTCTTGCAACTGATTGGATAATTCTTGCATCTCGGACGGTGCAAGTCGGTAGGGTGCTTTAGCAACATGGCCAGCTTGAGGTATTAAATCGATTCTGAATTCAACCTGTCGGGTTGGCGGTAATCCAGGAAGTTCTTCTGGGAAAACTTGTGGAAATTCGCGTACCACCGGGATATCTTCCACCCGTTTCTCCTCAGAATCTGTGGCCGTCAAGCTCGCTAGATACGCCACGCATCCCTGGCGTATATATTTTAATACCTTGAGGTGGGATATAAATGGTATCATTGTGCCTGACTTCTCTCCTTGCACTAACACCTCTTCGTCATCCGACACCCGGATCTTGACGATTTTCTTTTCACAATTTATTTCCACTTTGTTACGTGCCAACCAATCCATTCCCACTATTACGTCAAAACTACCTAATTCTACTAGTAATAAGTCAATCAGGAAGGATTGATCGTTCAGAATAAAAGGGCAATTCCGAACTATCTGATTAACTATCATGGTTTTACCGTTAGCGACTTCTACGGTATAAGGTTCTATGGTTTCACTAATTGGAAGGTTTGCTATCGATAGGAATTTAACGGAGACAAAACTTCTATCGGCGCCCGTATCAAATAATACAGAAGCGTAATGATCAGAGACGAGGAATGTACTTGTCACTACGCTGGGGTCCTGGCGTGCTTCGTTCGCCCCCATCACAAATGCTCGGCCTCTCGCCGGATTGGACGACGATGCCTGACCCACGGTTTGCCTCCCATTTCCTCCCTGGTTCAGTTTCGGACAGTTTCTCTTGAAGTGATCTGTGCTGCCGCATTCAAAGCAAGCACGGCTGGTGGTCATCATTTGGTTTCCTTGTGGGTTTTGTTGTCGGGCTGGTTGGGTCCTATGTGGCTGCGCACGGATAGGTTGCGGTTGTCGGTTCAGATTGTTTAGGTTTGTCCTACAACTCGGTGCGTAGTGCCCAATCCTGCCACACCGGTGGCACACTACTCCCCTGCACTCGCCACCATGCTGGTAACCGCATTTCCCACACTTAGGGAACGTCCCTTTATGCGATTCCTGCCTTCCGCCTGAACTAGTCATGGCGTAGTTCTGGGCAGCGGGCCTAGCACGTTTATTTTGCTGCCTCTCCTGGATCCTATTGTCATACGTACCTCGCTTTCCCCCAGCGGACTCCCCTGCCATCTTCAGTGACCCACTCCTCACGAAATCGTATGTGACGATACCAGCTTGCGTCACCGCACCCTCAAACGTCTGGTGTCCCCCAGCATTGACTATACTCCTTACTACTGGAGTTAGTCCCCATATATAACGCTCAACCCTCTTTGACTCTGGGGTGACCAACCATGGCACCAATCGCGACAATTCATTAAATCTGTTCGTGTAACCCAAGTGGTCTGCCCCCTGCATCTCCAGGTTCCACAATTCATTTTCTAATTTCTGCAGTTCGTTTTTCGGGCAGAAATGTTCCAGTACAAGGGCCTTGAGCTCTGCCCAGGTCATGCGGTTTGTCGCTGCCTGACCGCGAGTTTGCACTATTGTGTTCCACCATGTCAAGGCATGGTCCGTGAACGTGCAGGTAGCATACTTAACAACGTAATCCTCAGGGCAGTTGCTGATGTTCACAACAGACTCTATTTTCTCAATCCACTTAACCAACCCATTTGGTCCCTCAGACACGCTAAATTCTAGGGGCTTGCACAACATGAAATCTTTAATTGAACATCCCTTTGTTGCAGGAGTCGGTTCAGTGCAGTTCGTTTCTACACTAGGTATAGGGCCATTATTGTCTGTCACGACCACCCTAGGCGGTGCGTCATTACTCGGAATCGGGTTACCGTTCGGTGGAGGATTAACATTTTGTTCCCCCTCATTATTGGTGGTCGTTTGATTGCTCGCAGGGCCTGGATTGGTTGTATTATTAATACTGGCGGCGATGCGCGATACTATATCCGGTATCGCCGCCTCTAACTGTCGAGCAATCAGACGGTCCACATCCACTTCTGACATTTGATCTGACCGTTTTGGTGCCATTCTACACAACATTAAGAAAAATACATATAATTAATACAATTTCCAATCTCGATACACAACACATATTCCATTCATTATAAACATCATTACATATTACATAAACATCAGTTCACATTACATTCCTACCATCAACACATAGATTAAGTTTTCATACATCAGTCCTACATCGGCATCATTTCGACATAACCCGCTATGGGTCAGTGCTTGAATGATACCCCAAAAGTATCTACAATGATATCCCCAAAAAAGGCCCCCTATGGGCTAGTGGCTGTACTATAACTACCCAAGATTCACTCTATGTTAGCATCGCCACTAACTGCTTACACAGAGTATCAAAAAGCGAACCCTGACTACTACCAACCTAACATGATCTAAGCATGGTGGTATACCAACCACACCAACACTGCCACCATCGCCACCAACACCGCCATCAAACCCCGGATCCGTGTCTCCATCCGGTCAATCATCCACTGGGAGTATGCGCCCTCCCTCCTCAGTTGGCCAATCTCGTACTGGTTGTCCAGTACGCAGTCCGCCAAGTGATTCCTCCTCTGGATACCCACCGTCAAGGCGATGGTGTGCTCAACCACCTGCTCGTGGAGCACTCGGAGCCATGCAGGAGGGACGCTCATCCCTCTCCAGCCTAGGGGTACCCCACACGGGTGGAGGCACAGGCTCAGGCTGGGGGCGGGAGGACTCGCCCCTGTGGTAAGTGGGTCTGGGTGGGGTAGAGGTAGGTGGGACATAAGGGACACTGATCCGCGCCGTGAGGCGGGGACCAGGTCTGGGAGGGGTAGGGGTGACCTGTGGTGCGGGTGGGGTGGGGGATCTGGCAACCCTAGTAGGGGAGGACAAGCTAGCACTCCTACGGCTAGTCTCACTAGGCTCAGTGCTGGATGCTAGGCGTAAGCTCCTGGAGTTCCCGGAACTGGCCTCCTCCGGGTCCTCCTCCACTGACAGACTTCGTGATCTCGACATCCTTACCTGTACACAAGTTAGCAAACATATAGTTCCTTCCATAATGTAAATCATAATTAATATACACATACTTATACAACTTTGTCACATAAAAATATTATCATATACTTACACATATGTTGCCGCTTTTACCTATTAATGCTCCCTGTGACTTCCCCTGAATTCCCTCGTGCGGACAAGTCTGTTATTATGTTCCGGACCATAATAACTCACTTGTCCATCCAAGTTCATCCAGATCTCGTCACTATAAATTATCAGTTAATATTCAGATCCTATAATACTTGAGCTACTGGTTATATTTTAGGTATCTTTTAAAGACATCCTAATTCTTTATAACATGGCTCTGATACCAAGTTCTGTAACACCCCGTAACCGCAGCGGAAACGTAAACGGGATGCAACAGACACATCTGATATCAACAGCATTGCTTATAAAGAAAACACCACTACATTAATTCACACCACATTACATCGTTCTGAGTTTAGTTACCGTCTAGGCGTTAACACATAAGTTTTACCAACATTACATTAACATATTTAATACAAAAAGATCACTAAGCTTCCACAAAAAAGCACGCATCGTCAAGCATGTAGCAATTATTCCAGTTTGGGAGTACCTAAAAAGCATGTAAAGAAAACGGGTCAACTACGAATAGTTGGTGAGTTTCACTAATTTAAATAAACAGTGACAAATCATTATAATAATCATATATTAACGATGTAATTATGCTGAGCCCACAAGTGAAACCTCTGACTATCCACACACAACCCCGTGGCATACTCCGCCCACGGACCTGTCCCAAACCGCTATGCCTAACATTACATAGCAAAATATATATAACAACAAAATAGACATGTGCAACTGGCTGGGAAACATCAGCAAATCCATGCCGGACCAGTTGGGTTTGTCAGACCAATAGTACTATTCACACTCTACCGGCTTTCAGTTAATCACTCGTGTTGCGGGGCCTTACAATGTTAGCAACTCAGACAATTACCATCTTAGTATATTTCCATACGATTCCCGTACAATAAAATATATATAAATCCACGCAAATCCATGCGTTCAGTATGTACTTAAACATTTCAGTAGTAACATGCTTCCACCCCGAGAAAATATTTAAAAACAATTCAGAAAAAGAGCCTCGTGAAACTCACCTTATCGCAAGCAGTAACACAGTATGTGAGCTATTAATCCGGATCTGTAATACGATCCCTAAATTCGTTACTATACAATCACTATTAATATAACTTTAACCGTGTCAACCGGTACATCTGGGGACACTGTTAACCCAGTACTGTAACCGTTCCGGGGGCAATGTTAACCCAGAAACACTTCTCCGGACTCAGATTGTGATATCGTTTAGAGTTCACTAGTCAAAATTACTATTAGTCGTTTTTTTCCCGTTTTGCGTGCCTAGCACGGTTATCCGTTTTTACGTTTCAAAAATGAGTTTGGTCACACACGACCCGGAAATAGTTTTTGACTGATATTTTAATTATAGTTGTGAAATTAGAACTCGGTTTAGACGCCCCGATTGGCCGCGGGACCCGTTTCCTTCTTTAGCGTACCGGAAACTGTTAAATCGGTTAAAATTACTCAAATCATCCAAATTATTTTCGGATGATTTACATTTAACTCCGTTATATGAAAATAGTTCATTTTTAGGGTTTTTATACACCAGTCAGTTCGTTTAGGCGAACTTTACCGGTTTACGCGTTTTAAGCTTTAAAAGTTTGTTTTTATTTTCTTTTTAGCACAAATAATTATCCGATTAGTCTCGGATCTTGAAATTTTGCACAAATCACTTTTTGACAGTGGGGAATTTTATAAAAATATTTCCAGAATTAATTTTTTTATTTAACATTTATTTATCTATTTTTAAACACCATTTAAACACTAAACATGTCGTAAATACCAAACGGTCTTAGAAAAATCCCAAATTTTTTCCTGGATGACCCCTACCATCCCCATAGTCCCCTGTAATTTTTCCAGAACCAAAATCTCTTTTTACATGCCATTTTCACTAAAACCGAGCTAGAAAACCCTAGAACTCGTTTAACCAAAAAGCCTACTTAGACTTCTCCAACTGACCTAAAATTTTGTGTGTGACTTTTAAATGTTATAAAGAGATTATCTGGAATTTTCCAGAATTTTTCATGATATTTAACTATTTTTCACCATTTTTGGCCAAAACCGAGCATTAAATTCACCAAATATTCATCCTTTGTCCAAAAATTACCAAAATTTCACAGAACTCATATTTTCATATATCTAACACCTCTGTAAAATTTCATGACCTAACTCTAAACACATCACAATCTGTCCAAATCACAAACATTATACAAAAACCGAACTACCTTGTGTTTCTAGCTTCAAATCGCAAGGATCTCGCTTTCTAGCCTTTGATAACAACTAGATACAACACCTACAAGCACAATAACACCACACCAAGCAAGTTACACTCACAATCAAGCCATTTCTTTCATGGTTTCGGTTATGGTTTAAAAACAAAGATTTAACCGTAAAAATTCGTTTTTGGTTCGTTTAACTCCTTTCTTGGACCAAGATCCCTTGTATAACCCGTATACATCACTTGATCATGCAAGAATCGGTTTCATCTCGGTTTTTCACCCTTTTTCACTTGAAACCTCATTTTCTTGCAAGTAAACTCAAGAAACGAAGATGAACACGTAAATATCTCGATCTTTACCTCGTTGTTCTTGCTATAATTGTCGGTTTTTAGTTCATGATCTTGAGAGAAAAGGAAGATTGTTGATTTGTTTGTGTAAAAAAAATAACAAGACAAGGGGGAGTACCCTTTGTCCGATCGGTGTAAAGGGGGGGAGTGGGGTGGGACCCACTTCTCCAATCTTAGCCACATATTCAGATTTCTGTAATCGGGATAATGTTTTGGATAATCCGTTTCAGTTTGTTTTTCGGTTAAATGTTTAATTCGGCTTAAAACGAGGCTAAAACGGTCGTTTTCGGCTTAAAAATGAAATTTATATAAAACCGATTTAAAAACTTTAAAAAAAACTTAAACCATGGCATTTATTATCTTAGAAGATCATATTATTAATAATTGCGCATCTTTTTCGGCTTGATCGATCGTCTCTTGCTCGGTTTGATATTAAAGGTTTCGTTTAACGTACCGACGTACCATTAAATCGAAAATTCTTTTCTGTGCTTTAATTCACTTATCCCGAAGCTTAATACTTCGTAAACATCACTAAATATTATATATCTCATCTATAATGTAATCCTCGATTCGTTCGGGCTTCAATAACCGTTAATCGGTTAATCGTATATCCAATACGATTAACTGTATAATCGAGTATAATCCGTAGTGTGAATCATACATACTCGTATAAAAGCATTATAATTCATATATTCATTATCAAATAACACATAAATAGTATATACCGGCTAGGGTATACCTGAATTTGCCGGAATCGTTACAGAAACTATATCCTCCTCGATCTCGTCAGGGATACAGGATCCTAGGAACACCTTCATGTCTCGATCTTCAGGATCTAAAGATACTTCTTTTACATCTCGCTCCCGAGCTTCCAGCACGTCCCTAGGATGTTGCTGTAATTGCTATGCTATCGTTTGTTTAGCTGTCGGCTTCATTGATGAAGAATAATAATTCTTGGCTTCCACTTGGTCACCATCTATCCTTACTACTCCCCAAGGAGTTGGTAGTTTGATGCACTGATGGTAAGTAGAGGCTACAACCTTCATTCCATGTATCGAAGGCCTGCCAAGAATAACGTTGCAACAAGAAAGACTGTCAATAATACAAAACTTTTGGTAAGAGTTTAACCCTTCGATGTATATTGGGAGTTTGATGTCCCCCAATGTTTTCTTGGTTTCACCACTGAAACCCACTAACACCGACTTTCTTGGGATGATTTCTGATTCCGGGATGTTCATTTTCTGTAGTACGTCATGTTGGATGATGTTGACCGAGCTTCCACCGACGACTAGGATCATGCGTACATAATGGTTAGCAATAAATAAAGTTATAATCAAACCATCGCGGTGAGGATCCTGGATGCTTGTCTTATCTTCTTCGTCAAAGGAGATTCTTTTTTCAGCCGTCAAAGTAGTGGATATGACTGGTCGGTGTCCGTTCTCCAACTTTGTTTCTTTGGCGTGTCTTTTTGCTGAGGAGAAAGAAGTACCGCATATATCTGAGCCACCGGAGATGAAGTTGATTACTTGTGCGTCTGGTGGGGGCGGAGTTGCTTTTTGTGGTACATCTTCAGGATCCTAGATCTTAGACTTTTTTCTTCCCAAGAGCTCTTTGAAATGACCCTTGCTCAGGAGGTATCCAATTTCCCTCCTTAAACCAATACAACCTTCTGTCTGATGGCCAAAGTCTTCATGGAATGCACACCACTTGGACTTGTCTTTGAAGGATGTTGTTTTCTCTTTTTTTCGAGGCCAACTTGCTTTCTCTCCAAGATCCTTCATGGCACAAATCAAACCATGGGTATCAACAGAGAAGCAATACTCAGAAATACTTGGGTAGTCCTCATCATCTTCTCCTTCTTCAACTACCCGGACATTTTGATTGTTGGAGTTTGAGTACGGCTTTGAGTCGTTGTTCCTGAATGAGGATCCTTGTTTCTGGTTAGGTGACTCTTGTTTTGTTGGAGCTCCTAACTGTTCTTGGATCTTCTTGTCATCTTCTAGTCTTATAAATCTGAGTGCCCTGTTTATGACTTCATCTAAAGTCCTGCATGGAGTCATCACAAGATCGTCATAAAATGGGGAGCCCCTTTGAAGTCTCATCTTGAATGCTTCAGCAGCCGTAGCCATATCAAGACTAGGGATCTCTAGGGCCTCCCTGCCAAACCTTGTAACAAAATCCCTAAGGGATTCATTATAAGATTGGACAACTCTATACAAATCACTAGTTAACTTCTCAAATTTCCTTATACAAGAAAATTGGTTGTTGAACAAGTTAACTAAATGCGAAAAAGAAGTAACAGAATAGGGAGGAAGACTTAGCAGCCATTTAAGTGCAAATCCTGTTAGTGTGGATCCGAAACCCTTGCATAGACATGCTTCCTTGAGTTTTTCAGGAATTGGATTGATCTCCATCCTCTCCCTATATTGAGCCACGTGCTCTTCCGGATTAGTGGTCCCATCATACACCTTCATGTTGGGGGTTTGAAAGCGTTTCGGGACTTCAGCATCACAAATAGGTGGAGCAAATCTGGAAAACTTATGGCTCCCTTCTGGTATTTCATGAATTGGACGGACCACTCCTGGCACGCTAGATATCATATCCTTAAGCTTCTGAAGTTCCTTAGCCATAGCTTGGTTGATGCCTGTATCCTGCATAGAGCCAAGGTTAGTGTCTAAGGATATATGATTATACATGTTACCTCTCGGTTGATTGAACGTTGGTATCCCAGAAGTGTAGCCAAGATAAGAAGCATCTGCTATGGTAGCTGGTCCACCAGAGGCAATGGTTTGCATGGGGATGATGTCTCCTTCATGAACCTCCAAAGACCTCTGACGTTGAAGTCCTGAGGATCCTTAATTCTGGAAGAAGGATCATTGAAGTTGGGAGTTGAAGGATCCTTGGTGATAAATCCCTGAGGATCCTGGCTGAAGGAACAAGGATCCTTGAGTTTGCTGACCCTTGGATCCTTGTTGAAGGATAGATGATCCTTGTCGAGGGAACGAGGTTCCTTGGGTTTGCTGACCCATGGACCTCTGTTGAAGGATAGATGATCCTTGCTGGAAAATCGAGGATCCCTGGGCATGCTGACCCATAGATCCTGGTTGAAGGATAGAGTATCCTTGCTGGAAGATGGAGGATCCTTGAGTCTGTTGAGCCACAGATCCTGGAGTAGTGAAATCCAGAATCCTTGGCATTAAAGGAGTCTGATCCTCCAGTGGCCTCTTATTCTTCTTGAGATCTTCAATTTCACGTAGGATCTTCTGGTTGGTTTTGTTCTGCTGCTCCATGTATGCCTTAACCTGTGAAAACATAGCAGAAACATCATTGTTAGAGTTAACCACCGATGTGGCAGCAGTGGTCTTTGAGCTCAGAAAGACTGGAATTTGCGTCTTGTTTCCAGCAGCAGCAGCCCTCGGTGCTCCCGTGATTGGAGGAGGCATCGGCGGCAAAGTTCTTGATGAGAAAGGATCGAAGATGGCATGGTTGATGAAACAGAAGTTGATTGAGAGGCCATTGATGGTGATATGGGTATGAAAGGTTGAATGTTGATAGGGTATTTTCTGGATTATAGCACCAATTGCCCCACGGTGGGCGCCAAATTGTTTTGGACAAAAATCACTCAAGGATAATGTATCCAAATCTATTATGTGAGGATTAGTGCTATGATGATAATAACGGATATGTAAGCGAAATAATGATGAACACAAGGATTTGTTACGAGGAAAAGCCTTTCATTATGATAATCTTACTTCGGTCAAAGACTAGCAAGGTAATCTTTGGCCGAATTGCTTCGGTCAAGGATTAACAAGGTAATCTTTGGTCGGATGGTACGTGATTATAATAATCTCCGGCACAAAAACCACGGGTGATGACAAATCGTCTATCACCACTTTATTACTCAAAAATCGGGTTACAATGGTGGAGATTATGATTAGTAATACAACGATTTCTAAGTGTGTGTGTGTGTATGTGTATTGCTGTTGTATTCGCAATGGATTGTGTGTGTTTTTCCTAGCTGATCATAGCCTCTATATATACATGAATACAATTAGTAAACTCCTATTTTTTAGCCACTAATCAAGCCATTCTTTCCATTTCTTCATTGTAATTGTTTCCTTAATTATCCACGCGGTTTGTTGACTTTATTGCAAGATTATAGGTTGGAATTGGTAACTAGCCGTTATACCTGTCCAAAATATCAAGATAACAAAAGAAAATCGTTAATAAATAATAAGTACCGAGGATCATTGATCCTGACAGGATCTGCAACATATTCTAAGGATAATTGATCCATATTGTATGCCAGGATAACATATCCACAGTGTCAAATTTCCGTGCACTAACAAACACTGCAACCAGGAGAAAAGCTGCATGGTGTTCCTGATGTTCCTGTTGTAAGTAATCCAAACCCAGATCATCCACCTTCTGATGAGCCCAAGATAGATGTTGTAAATGACTCAATTGAGGAGGAGGATGAGTCTGATGAATCTGATGATGATGATGATGACAATAATGATCAAGGAAAAAGTGCTAAGACTGCTAATGTTGAGTCCCAACATGTAACAATGACTGATGAACAGAGGTATAACATTGAGCAGAGTTTACTTGATGCCAAAATGAAGAATCCTTTGATTATGAAGCTGAAGGCACTTGGTGTAAAATTTGAGAGTATTGCTAAAATGAATGATAATGAGTTGAATAAAAGACTTGAAGAAGAAAATGAAAAGATCAAAAGAGCTATGCAACAAAAGAACATAGATGACTAGAAATACAGAGAATATCTTAGAAGACATGGTTACTCAGAAAAAGATCTAACACATTTCAAATTTGACAAACTTCAAGATCTTTACAATAGTGAAAGAGCAAAGGTGATAGAAAAGTGTGTGAAGGAGAATGAAAAGATTGAAAAGATGGAAGCTCTGAAAAAGAAGTTTGGAGGTATGTGTGGATACATGTTGGAAAGGGGGTTGAAGCCTAATATTGTTGAAAATTTGACAAGAGAATCAGTGGTAGACTAATACAATAAACTCAAGAGAAAAGAAAAGTTGAAGAGGTTACCACCAAAGATCTCCACCAAGCAGTCTGAACCATCTGATGAACCTCATGCAAAGAAAAGAAGAATTCAAACTTTGAGGGAGAAATTGAAAGAACAAGTCAGATCGGTTGAAACCACAACCCCACAAGAAGTCAAACCTGAACCTGAAGATGAACCTATTGTTCCTTGGGAGAATGAAGAGATGATCAACATTTTGAGGGGCATAATGATAAATTAGAGGGCAATGGATGAAGCCTCTTTTAATGCCTTGGAAAAGCAAGACTTGAAAGATCTTTTCTATATTCAAAAGGCTGATTGGGAAAAAGCTCTAAGGAAAGGTTTATACCTGCAGGACTGTTAAACAGTCCTAGGTTAGCAAAAATGATGAGGACTCTTAATGAACAAGCAGGACACAATCTTGTTGATCTTGCAAATCTTCCACCTGAAATGGTAGAGGCAATCTACATCAACACCTTCAATTTGAAGCCTGGTAAACCCAAGAAGTCTATTCCATTCAGGCCTCCAATTTCAAGAAGACATCCACAAGGTGGAAGAGGTGAATCAAGTAGATCTGAACCCCAAAGAACAACAAGACCACATTCAGATGTGGATCTTCCAAGAGAACTCTACCATGATTCTGTATCTGAATGTCTAAGAGTGATTATGGAAAGCAGACAACTGAGAGACATAGTTGTGAGAGGTTACTTTTATGAATACTCTCAAGAACAACTGGAAAGAATGGCCACACTCAATTTGTATGATTATAGAAACAGAAACAAGATAGATGGAAGACAAATGAATGATCTATCAAAATTTTTGAAAGATGAAGCCAACAAGGGATTCCCGTTCCTAAAAGAAAAGAAAAGTTGGAGAATGATTCAATTTCACAGATCAAGAAAGTTAGAGAAATTAAAGAAAATGGACAGTGTTGAACTGTACTACAAAATGAATGTCAGAGATAGAAATCCTGTGTCAAACATGAACACATGCATATGTCTTGAAAGAAGAATGACACGCCCCAACTACACAGTACAGAGAAATGGCATCATAACTGAGATTGAGTACCAAGAAAATGTTGGCCAATATGTGCTAAGAAACTCTGATGGAAGAGTACAGGGGATAATCAAGAAAGATGAAGACTTAACATACTTGCATGATGAAGATCTGATGGATATAAGGGATTTGGTCATACCTGAAAGTCATATTCACTACCAAATTCTTGATATCTTTAGGCTGAGAGCTGCATCAGTAATAGTCAACAAAAGACAAGCCGCCCACAATGCAAGGAAGAGACAAGATTCCTAGATTAGGCTTTGTTATGTAATGTCTTCGAACAGAATTCTGATTATGTAATATGTTTATGTTTTGTTGAATATGTAATTTGAATTTAATTTGATGTGTATTTTGACTAAGTGTAAGAACCATAGAATTGTTTTGGGTTCAGCTGAGGTGTTCCAATCTAGGGGAGATTGTTAAGTCAAAGATTTGACCAAAGTGAGATATATGGAAGATTGGAATCTTCTCAACCTCCTCATAATTCGCTAAGTATGGATCCGGGCACACCTTAGACCTCCGAGCAAGCTTTTACTTAGCCGGGCATAATATTTTGTCTATCGGGCAAAGTTATCTTCAAGAAGTCTTCTTTAGTAAATATCCGAGCAGGGTTTGCAAATTAGTGTATTACCAGGAAAGGTTCACTAGTTTATGCCAATACGGGTAAGGATCACTATATCAAGCAAGTTTGTTCTTCATAGCCAAGTAATGTCTACTTCCGAGTAAGCTTTTGGCTAATCAAGCTCTGAAGCCAAGTGATTGGAAGACCGGGCAAGGTATTCATTAATAATATAGTGGTCCAAGTATGCTTGATGATTTAATGGAATATCTTTGAGTAACAACGGGCAAAGTTCAATTCAAGAAAGGCACAATGCTGCCGAGCACACTTTGCTAGTAAGTGATTTTGTAGCAAAGAGTTGAAAGGGACCATTGAAGAACAAGGTTGCTCGTAAGGGTTTGTCGAGCAAAGTCTGGCAAAGTCAAGAAGATTGAAGTCTACCCGGTGAGTATTTTACTTGGTAAAATACTCTTCAAGAAAAGTCTACCCGGAAACTGATCCCGAGCACACTTCTATGTTACCAAGTGCTAAAGGATGGTAGAGCACACGGCCTACTCGGATAACGAATATTGTCGCAAAACCTACCCGGAAGACTGGTTTTACACTTATAATAATTCTGAATATGTAATTTGAATATGTTTTAGCATTTAGGGTTTCTAAAAGGAATGACAGCTCTAAAGGAGGTTTCAGGCCTATAAAAGTGATAAATTAGGGCACGCCTCCTAAGGCAGACAGACTCATTAATTCAGAGAGAATATTATTGAGTGTGACGGCTGTCTTAGAATAGTACGGACATAACTTTCCTATCAAGAAACCCTAAATCGATTATCCTTTTGTATGATAAACTTTGAATGAATGGAAATCTTTTGAGTGAATCTTGTGTGTATTAGTTACCTTTGATTATTGATAGCAACTACTCTGTTTATTACTGATTCCGCCTTTAATAGACAGTAATCTTTCTAAATATAGCAACCTGTCATTACCTCCCTTGTCGACACATCTATTTGTGTGAGTTATGACATGATTTGAGTAAGATCCAGCAGAAATCGGGGACCTGACATAAGGCCTCAAGTTTCTCTCTTGAATTCATTTGAGAGGTCAAAGATTGCCTATAAGTGTCTTTTAACGAAACAATATCTTTTAGCAAATTATCATTTTGAAGTTTTAAAGAGTCTATCTTAGGCTTATTGGTTTCACAATCAGCACATGATTTAGAAGTTGAAGTACTAACCTCATTTTGCTTATCCATTTAAGTAGACGTGGTTGAATCACTGATTTTTGCCATACACGCAAAAGTGGTTGGAAGCTTTTCACTTGAATCATCTGAATCAGACTCAGTATCAGCATCCGAAGATAGTTCACTTCCACTCACATCTTGAAAATTCTCAGGAAATCCAAACATTTCCAGATTTGCTTGATTGTTATTGCACAGCAATCTTTGTGACCAGTCATCCCCATCCAAATTAGACAACATTTCTTGGCCTCTAGAAGATGACAGTTTCGTTCCAGGAGATTTTCCCGCATCACTACCACTTTTACCAGATGAATTATGATCTTGATTTCTGGGACCAGTGTACTCCTTCATTGGCTTATCACATTCTTTTGCAAAATTCCCAAACTCTTGACAATTGTAGCACTTGACCTTTAATTTATCAAACCCCAATTTCTTGTTCAACGATGGAAGATCTTTACCCGTTCTCTGTATAAAATTTTTCACTTTCCTGACTATCATAGACATATTCTACTTTAAGTCCATCAGTTCCAAATCATCAGGATCAATTTGGTCATAGTCTTCATCAATCAAATCGCTTGTGGCAATTTTACTACTAACCAAATTCTCATATGAAGTCATGAAGGCAGATAAGAAAACAAAATTTTGTCCGGCCTCCCTCATGTTCACATTTGGTTGTGATGAGAATTGATTTGAAGGTGATGAATTCCCAGATCCTCCAGATGAACCAGAAAAACCAGATGAACCAATATTTCCAGTTGTGTAGAAACAAGCACGTGGATCACTATAGATAGTCGTTGCATTATCGCTAGCAGTTTGTGTTAGAAATGCAGTGATAGGAGAAATGGTTGAACTTAATGGCATACTCCTACCATAAAATGCAGGATCTTGACTATCTTTTGAAGACTTTTGACATTTAAGACCGTATTCTCGTGCCTCGATGTTTTGCATAAATTCCGATGCAGTCAAATCTTCATTGTTGAAATAATTATCCTCTTTCAGAACCATCAAGAAAGTCGAGTAAGAACTCGGAAATGCACTTTTAATGGTATCAATTTTATCAATCTCAGAAGTTTCCAACCTTATCTTATCCATCTCAGCTATCAAATGATTAAATCTTGTTGTCATCTCTTCAACAGTCTCACCCTTAAGTAAATTAAAGTTTCTAAATTGAAACTTGAGCATAACCTTTTTGCTTTCAGCGGTGTTACCCATACTTCTCATACTAACATGTTGGAATAATGAGGCACAAATATTTATACTCCCTACTTGGTGAAAGATGTTTTCAGGTAATGCCATAGTAAGAGTAGAATAAGCCTTTGTCTCAATTTCCAATGATTTCTTCTCTTCAACCGAATATTGTGAGATAGCTTTAGGTGTAAAACCAATAGTCTTATCCCCAATCATTGGAATGGTGTAAACCTCGTCCAGGCAATACGAACAATCAGGGTGAACTGACCCTAGATGAACACGGAAACGGGGTTCCCATTTAGCAAAATCGCTAAATTTCATCAAACGTGGACACTTTGAATGTGAACCGATCTCTGTATCCAGTTGTAACATTTGTTGCGTTAACATATTTTGGGAAGCTAATGCATACATACCGGCCATGTTTGCTAAATGACAAAGTTCTCAAATTCTAAGGGTGAAATTGAAAAGTATATTAACGAACTGTGAACAGTATTAGCGAACTATGAACAGTAATTGACGAATCACAACTTAACGAAGTTAAGATTGATCAGGTAAGGAATCAGAAATGATTTTAACGAATTGGTCCACGAATTAATTAATGAAACAGAATGGTTTCCTTTAACGTTTCACTAAGTGTATGCTTAGCGAATTAAGTAGCGAATCAGCTATAGTTGATAACGGATCAACTTGTAGTGAATTAGGTAGTTACAACGGTTGTAACAAACCTCTGACAACAAATGCCACGTGGGAAAAGTTGTTATAAAAACAGTTAACGAGGTGAGACACGTGTCACACGAACTAGTTGACACGAATTAAAATACGTAGCGAATTGGTTCACGAATCTGCTGATAATCGTAACGAATTAGCTAATGATATTAACGAATTAGCCAAAAATATTAACGAATTACGCTGAAAGGTTAACGAATTAGGCTAAATCTTCAAATCTTCAAACCTTCAAACTCATATTTTCCAGAATTCTGGAAAATATATGAACACAAACCCAGAAACCAAATCTGTAATACTTAACCAATACACCACCAAATTGTTCAATCAAACTACCAAAATACTCGTAAATACATCGCGAATCCAATACAACTCATTCCGTAACTCAATTAACAATTAACTCGCATCCGATCTAACCAAAACCAATCCCCTGTTTTCGGCTTAAACCATATCCAATCCAATAATCATACCAATCCAAACCAAATCTCAATTCCAATTCACTACAATTTCCCAATACCTTAACACACTCAAATCCAATCCAAACAATCCATTACTTATCCAGTTAATACACAATTTTATCCAAAATCAAACTAAAAATAAACTTAACACAAAAACTATCAATTATCAATCTAATAAAACCAATTAACATCCAAATCAAGCGTAAACGAGAACCGAAAGCTCTGACACCACGTGTTTGAACGCGTTAATCTAAGACTCAGGTCACAGATCTGGTATATATATAATTAACCTCTTAATAAGGATCTACTTCATAGTTACTCTTGATTGCATGTTGTATATGATATATTAGTTGTATGTATGTGTATAATATTAATACTAGATTGAAGCTTGAGGGGAGATTTTGGCAGAGATTTGATAATATAACTCAAAACTTAAATAAACTGTGGACTGAAGCCACCATAAATAGAAATGGATCAAGTTCGTTACACATTCCGTAACAAACTAGCATCCATTTCGTTACATACATAAACTTAACGAAACACCCCTGATTCGTTAAACATCCTTAACGAATCAGGTGGGATATTAACTTAGATCTAGTTCGTTAAACATCCTTAACGAACTAGACTATACTTGTGAGAGGTGACTTTTATGAATACTCTTAAGAACAACTGGAAAGAATGGCCACACTCAATTTGTATGATTATAGAAACAGAAACAAGATGGCTGGAAGACAATTGAATGATCTATCAAAATTTTTGAAAGATGAAGCCAACAAGGGATTCCCGTTCCTAAAAGAAAAGAGAAGTTGGAGAATGATTAAATATCACAGATCAAGAAGGTTAGAGAAATTAAATAAAATGGACAGTGTTGAACTGTACTACAAAATGAATGTCAGAGATAGAAATCCTGTGTCAAACATGAACACATGCATAAGTCTTGAAAGAAGAATGACACGCCCCAACTACACAGTACAGAGAAATGGCATCATAACTGAGATTGAGTACCAAGAAAATGTTGGCCAATATGTGCTAAGAAACTCTGATGGAAGAGTACTGGGGATAATCAAGAAAGATGAAGACTTAACTTAATTGCATGATGAAGATCTAATGGATATAAGGGATTTGGTCATACCTGAAAGTCATATTCACTACCAAATTCTTGATATCTTTAGGCTGAGAGCTGCATCAGTAATAGTCAACAGAAGACAAGCCGCCCACAATGCAAGGAAGAGACAAGATTCCTAGATTAGGCTTTGTTATGTAATGTCTTCGGACAGAATTCTGATTATGTAATATTTTTATGTTTTGTTGAATATGTAATTTGAATTTAATTTGATGTGTATTTTGACTAAGTGTAAGAACCATAGAATTGTTTTGGGTTCAGCTGAGGTGTTCCAATCTAGGGGAGATTGTTAAGTCAAAGATTTGACCAAAGTGAGATATATGGAAGATTGGAATCTTCTCAACGTCCTCAGAATTCGCTAAGTATGGATCCGGGCACACCTTAGACCTCCGAGCAAGCTTTTACTTAGCCGGGCATAATATTTTGTCTATCGGGCAAGGTTATCTTCAAGAAGTCTTCTTTAGTAAATATCCGAGCAGGGTTTTCAAATTAGTGTATTACCAGGAAAGGTTCACTAGTTTATGCCAATACGGGTAAGGATCACTATATCAAGCAAGTTTGTTCTTCATAGCCAAGTAATGTCTACTTCCGAGTAAGCTTTTGGCTAATCAAGCTCTGAAGCCAAGTGATTGGAAGACCGGGCAAGGTATTCATTAATAATATAGTGGTCCAAGTATGCTTGATGATTTAATGGAATATCTTTGAGTAACAACGGGCAAAGTTCAATTCAAGAAAGGAACAATGTTGCCGAGCACACTTTGCTAATAAGTGATTTTGTAGCAAAGAGTTGAAAGGGACCATTGAAGAACAAGGTTGCTCGTAAGGGTTTGTCGAGCAAAGTCTGGCAAAGTCAAGAAGATTGAAGTCTACCCGGTGAGTATTTTACTTGGTAAAATACTCTTCAAGAAAAGTCTACCCGGAAACTGATCCCGAGCACACTTCTATGTTACCAAGTGCTAAAGGATGGCAGAGCACACGGCCTACTCGGATAACGAATATTGTCGCAAAACCTACCCGGAAGACTTGTTTTACACTTAGAATAATTCTGAATATGTACTTTGAATATGTTTTAGCATTTAGGGTTTCTAGAAGGAATGACAGCTCTAAAGGAGGTTTCAGGCCTATAAAAGGGATAAATTAGGGCACGCCTCCTAAGGCAGACATACTCATTAATTCAGAGAGAATATTATTGAGTGTGACGGCTGTCTTAGAATAGTACGGACATAACTTTCCTATCAAGAAAACCTAAATCGATTATCCTTTTGTATGATAAACTTTGTATGAATGGAAATCTTTTGAGTGAATCTTGTGTGTATTAGTTACCTTTGATTATTGATAGCAACTACTCTGTTTATTACTGATTCCGCCTTTAATAGACAGTAATCTTTCTAAATATAGCAACCCGTCATTAACTCCTTGTCGACACATCTATTTGTGTGAGTTATGACATGATTTGAGTAAGATCCAGCAGAAATCGGGGACCTGACATAAGGCGTCAAGTTTCTCTCTTGAATTCATTTGAGAGGTCAAAGATTGCCTATAAGTGTCTTTTAACGAAACAATATCTTTTAGCAAATTATCATTTTGAAGTTTTAAAGAGTCTATCTTAGGCTTGTTGGTTTCACAATCAGCACATGATTTAGAAGTTGAAGTACTAACCTCATTTTGCTTATCCATTTAAGTAGACGTGGTTGAATCACTGATTTTTGCCATACACGCAAAAGTGGTTGGAAGCTTTTCACTTGAATCATCTGAATCAGACTTAGTATCAGCATCCGAAGATAGTTCACTTCCACTCACATCTTGAAAATTCTCAGGAAATCCAAACATTTCCAGATTTGCTTGATTGTTATTGCACAGCAATCTTTGTGACCAGTCATCCCCATCCAAATTAGACAACATTTCTTGGCCTCTAGAAGATGACAGTTTCGTTCCCGGAGATTTTCCCGCATCACTACCACTTTTACCAGATGAATTATGATCTTGATTTCTGGGACCAGTGTACTCCTTCTTTGGCTTATCACATTCTTTTGCAAAATTCCCAAACTCTTGACAATTGTAGCACTTGACCTTTAATTTATCAAACCCCAATTTCTTGTTCAACGATGGAAGATCTTTACCCGTTCTCTGTATAAAATTTTTCACTTTCCTGACTATCATAGACATATTCTACTTTAAGTCCATCAGTTCCAAATCATCAGGATCAATTTGGTCATAGTCTTCATCAATCAAATCGCTTGTGGCAATTTTACTACTAACCAAATTCTCATATGAAGTCATGAAGGCAGATAAGAAAACAAAATTTTGTCCGGCCTCCCTCATGTTCACATTTGGTTGTGATGAGAATTGATTTGAAGGTGATGAATTCCCAGATCCTCCAGATGAACCAGAAAAACCAGATGAACCAATATTTCCAGTTGTGTATAAACAAGCACGTGGATCACTATAGATAGTCGTTGCATTATCGCTAGCAGTTTGTGTTAGAAATGCAGTGATAGGAGAAATGGTTGAACTTAATGGCATACTCCCACCATAAAATGCAGGATCTTGACTATCTTTTGAAGACTTTTGATTTTTAAGACCGTATTCTCGTGCCTCGATGTTTTGCATAAATTCCGATGCAGTCAAATCTTCATTGTTGAAATAATTATTCTCTTTCAGAACCATCAAGAAAGTCGAGTAAGAACTCGGAAATGCACTTTTAATGGTATCAATTTTATCAATCTTAGAAGTTTCCAACCTTATCTTATCCATCTCAGCTATCAAATGATTAAATCTTGTTGTCATCTCTTCAACAGTCTCACCCTTAAGTAAATTAAAGTTTCTAAATTGAAACTTGAGCATAACCTTTTTGCTTTCAGCGGTGTTACCCATACTTCTCATACTAACATGTTGGAATAATGAGGCACAAATATTTATACTCCCTACTTGGTGAAAGATGTTTTCAGGTAATGCCATAGTAAGAGTAGAATAAGCCTTTGTCTCAATTTCCAATGATTTCTTCTCTTCAACCGAATATTGTGAGATAGCTTTAGGTGTAAAACCAATAGTCTTATCCCCAATCATTGGAATGGTGTAAACCTCGTCCAGGCAATACGAACAATCAGGGTGAACTGACCCTAGATGAACACGGAAACGGGGTTCCCATTTAGCAAAATCGCTAAATTTCATCAAACGTGGACACTTTGAATGTGAACCGATCTCTGTATCCAGTTGTAACATTTGTTGCGTTAACATATTTTGGGAAGCTAATGCATACATACCGGCCATGTTTGCTAAATGACAAAGTTCTCAAATTCTAAGGGTGAAATTGAAAAGTATATTAACGAACTGTGAACAGTATTAGCGAACTATGAACAGTAATTGACGAATCACAACTTAACGAAGTTAAGATTGATCAGGTAAGGAATCAGAAATGATTTTAACGAATTGGTCCACGAATTAATTAACGAAACAGAATGGTTTCCTTTAACGTATCACTAAGTGTATGCTTAGCGAATTAAGTAGCGAATCAGCTATAGTTGATAACGGATCAACTTGTAGTGAATTAGGTAGTTACAACGGTTGTAACAAACCTCTGACAACAAATGCCACGTGGCAAAAGTTGTTATAAAAACAGTTAACGAGGTGAGACACGTGTCACACGAACTAGTTGACACGAAATAAAATACGTAGCGAATTGGTTCACGAATCTGCTGATAATCGTAACGAATTAGCTAATGATATTAACGAATTAGCCAAAAATATTAACGAATTACGCTGAAAGGTTAACGAATTAGGCTAAATCTTCAAATCTTCAAACCTTCAAACTCATATTTTCCAGAATTCTGGAAAATATATGAACACAAACCCAGAAACCAAATCTGTAATACTTAACCAATACACCACCAAATTGTTCAATCAAACTACCAAAATACTCGTAAATACATCGCGAATCCAATACAACTCATTCCGTAACTCAATTAACAATTAACTCGCATCCGATCTAACCAAAACCAATCCCCAGTTTTTGGCTTAAACCATATCCAATCCAATAATCACACCAATCCAAACCAAATCTCAATTCCAATTCACTACAATTTCCCAATACCTTAACACACTCAAATCCAATCCAAACAATCCATTACTTATCCAATTAATACTTAATTTGATCCAAAATCAAACTAAAAATAGACTTAACACAAAAAATATCAATTATCAATCTAATAAAACCGATTAACATCCAAATCAAGCGTAAACGAGAACCAAAAGCTCTAATACCACTTGTTTGAATGCGTTAATCTAAGACTCAGATCACAGATCAGGTATATATATAATTAACCTCTTAATAAGGATCTAGTTCATAGTTACTCTTGATTGTATGTTGTATATGATATATTAGTTGTATGTATGTGTATAATATTAATACTAGATTGAAGCTTGAGAGGAGATTTTGGCACAGATTCGATAATATAACTCAAAACTTAAATAAACTGTGGACTGAAGCCACTATAAATAGAAGATGGATCAAGTTTGTTATACATTCCGTAACAAACTAGCTATATTTCGTTACATACATAAACTTAACGAAACACCCCCTGATTCGTTAACATCCTTAACGAATCAGGTGGGATATTAACTTAGATCTAGTTTTTTAAACATCCTTAACGAACTAGACTATACTTTAACGAACTACAATAATAACTTAATATTTTATTACATAAATAAAATGACAAATACATAAACGATAGATACAAAGACTCGAGACGCAAAACCGTATACTAACAAATATCATGTAAGCTCACGGTTTAATGGTTCGGATCACCTCCCGATCTCACCTTGCCTAACTATACTAAGGTACCCAAAGATTAAATCACCTCCCCGTCTCTCTAATCACAAAACACCCTAAAGGAATGGGGTATTTTATTGAATTCGGTTATAATTCGGATCTGTAAGAATCTAAAGGAATCTAGGGTAACTCACTCCCGTGCAATCAGTACCCAAACCCACAAAAGACCAAAACATACGACACTTAATTACCTCCCGGTCTCTCAAATGACAGAATATAAGGTATCTCTAAACTCTCAATTACCGCTCCAATGGAATACGTTAACTATAAACCATACTATTTGTAAACACACAGTAAACAACCTAATATGCATCCATACATGAAAGACATTCACAAAGGCGGATATGGAACAATTAATTGATAATAAATTAATACCAAATATGCATAAGAATCATAACCAAATAAAATAAAAACTTTATCAAAATATTTACCAATCAATAAATAATCCAAAACTGAAAATAAAACGAGTCTAACAATTATTCATCCAATCCCATGTAGTATAACAAGTTTAGCCAACCATAATAATATTCTACGAAACAAAGATATAATAATTATTGTAGTTCATCGAAAAAGAAATAAATATAGTTGAGCTGCTAGCCTGTGAGCTTAAATTAATTGAGCAGCATATCTGCTTGCTTTTTAATTCCTTTGTGGTCGAGTCTTTATTGAGATGCCTGGATGCTTGCTTCTTGACTTTCTTTCTGTTTAATAATCCACCAACAGGGGTGGTGGTGGTCCCCCCTACGTGCCACATCCCAATAGTGGGTTGTTACTAACCGACCAAGAATTTCCTTCCACTTGGGCCCACTTAGTCCAATTGCTCGTTTATAACCCTTGTAACTCAATTGAACTAAACCCGATCCACTTATTTATTAATTATGCATTTAATATTAGAGTAAAAACAAATTAAATGAATTTGGCAATACGTGTGCATTCATCAAATTTGGCACTTAACAAATGAATTTAAGTTCCTTTATTTTAATTCTCATACATATACTCATTTATATATATGTTTCAAGTAAACATTTTTAAATTAATAATCATTATATAATTACTTTTTAAGAGTTGATTATCAAATTAAATAAAACATGTAAAAATTTTCACTCGTCAATCTCAAGTTTATTAAGTACACCATTTTAGCTCGTGGTCTCATGAAACTTTATAAAATTTAAATATGAGCCAAATTAGACTGATATTTTATTGAAAGGAACTCAAAAACCACTTATAGTGTAGGAAATATTTATATTATTAATGTATATTTTAGGCCACATCAAATATCCTCACACTTAAACCTTTTTCGTCCCTGAAAAAGTATTTTACAATGAAATCATAGTTCAAGACTAATCTTTAAAACATATAGGTTATCTTTTAAGCATAGATAAACGCAAAAACAGCGATTGTCGGTATTGTTGTCCACTTAAACCCAGCCATTAGTCTATTAAGCCCCCAATTGCATTAAGCGTTTTATGTTCAACAACCACGGCTACACCTACCCTATCTCAGACAAAGAGAGCTAGAAAAAACTATAGTCAAAGCATAATGGTTTGACAAATCACCGTAAGCCAAGGACTCGTTGATGGTACTAAGTAGATGCACTCGGTGAAATTTGATGGATGAATGGTCATGTGGAGGCCATACGAGCATACCCTAATTATTATTGGACTTTGTCCTATATATTCCAAAAAAAAATATTTATTGACTAAACACCTTGAGCCCCAATAGTGTATCCTTAGAGTCACCATCCCCTTGGTAACACGTAAACTCTTAGCTCCGTCTAGTATGTGCAACTTTGGCCTCTTTTTCTATTTTTGAGAATGCTTCTTTGGCATTTTACAATACATAACTTTCTCTTTCTTTTGATTTTCGGACCAACTTTTGGAATACTGATAACTTTCATAACATACTTTTTTTTCTTTTTTTCATATCACCCTAAAGTATATAACTATGTCTAAGCTCGTAAAAAGATGAACATGGCGGTGGTGTGCTGGTTTGAGTGCATCTAAGTCTTACCATCTCAAAGGTTTTAGATTATGGTAATCCTCCCTAAGCATCGAAATTCGGTTTCATCGTTTTTCAAATTATTAGATATGTAAAATTTGCTAAAGAGGACTATAAAAGGTAGTTGGGCTTACCGACACATATCAAGCTTAGTGCGTTATCTTTTATTTAATCTCATATATAATAGTAGTTAAAAACTAATCTCAATTTTTTTTTTATCATTTTCCATTATTTGCAAAAATTTTCAATGAATAATCGGGACATTTTCAATTTTTTTTCGAATTTTATTATTATTTTTAAAATTTTTGAAATTTTTTTTAATATAAAAACTTCAGTTTCCCATCCCCACACTTAAAGGTCACATTGTCCTCAATGAGACAGGAAAAAGACAAAAATTAAATCACATTTAAATATTAGTAAATTGGAACAGACTCCCCTGGTAAATATGACGATATTGCCTTGCGAGTCGTGTCCCGTGCCCTCCAATTCGAACGAAAGCCTCACACTCTAGTGCTCGCTACCAAGTTGTCACTTATGAACGAAAGCGGCAATCAATAAGCAAATAGCCTCCCCACACTTGAATCAAATCATGTATCATCAACCTTCCACAAGCAATCCTGGAGCAACCTGAAAGCAAACAAAGAAACAACTAGCATAAGTAAGCAAGAAACACTAAAAATAAAAACATACTACCGGGTTGCCTCCCGGGAAGCGCTAAGTTTACAGAAGAGTCTTAAGCCAGACTCGCTCCTGAAATCTCAATCAGGAGGCTTTTCTTTTATCCAACCCCGGTCTAACCCGTTTCGTTCCACCCGTCCAACATACTTAATCAGATAACACATAGTTAAACAAAATAATAATATAAAACATACAAACGGGTCGGACCATCAATACTTAAACTTACCCGTACCAAACCTAATACGTGGCATATAGTGAGAAAAATGGTTATTCTTGAATTTCATTGTTCGCCTACAACTCTTACTATACCATTTTTAAACCCTCAAAATGTGTTGATCAAAGCATTTTCTCACCCTCTTCTGTGGCTTTGTCGATTTCGGTGGCGATCCACTATCTAGTTCCTCCTCTGACCTGTTAACATTCATATGATGTGGTGACTCAACTACCACCATATTCTGATCCTCCTCTGTTTCCACTTCCTCTTCCTTTTCTTCTTCTGGTGACACTTTGATCTCCATCATTGGCTTCCCCATGATTAGTGTTTCTAAATAGATAAGATCGCCAACAGGGTCAAATTCTTCATGTTCTTAAAAAACTGGTAAACCCACTAACTCATCACCAAACTCATCCTCCCAAGATGGTGCATGCTCGTCCTCTTTGTCATCTTCCATCTGGTCAAGTGGCTCCACAACGACATCTTCACTCGCATGCGTGTAATCAGGTAGCTCCAACTCCATCTCTTCTATCACGCCCTCATCATCATTATTCCAGAATTCATCATCTGTTTCATAGACGGCCTGCTCCTTGTAAGAAAACTCTCATTTTGAATTCTAGCACTTATCTCGTCTAACCTAGCTTCGAGTTCCTCTATCTTACGAAGTCTTTCTCTTTCGATCAACTTATCAAGCCTGACTTCCAATTCCTTAATCTTTTGGAATCTTTCACGTTTCTCTTGTTCGGCTCTTTCCAACATCATCTCTTTCCAACATCTTCGATATAAAATACTCCTAAACCGACTCGATCTATTAAACATATTAACTAGACTCGATAAAATAAAACACAAACTAAATTATCCTAAACACGACTAGACACGCTTAATCTAAGACACGGACTCAAAACACACACCACAACTCAAGACACAAAAGACCAACTAATCAATTAAGTTCAATCAAAGGTAGTTTCGCTATCGCCTAAGTATCCCCGGCAACGGCGCCAAAAAGTTGATGTGCAAAACGGTCTATTAAAAACCTTAACCTAACCTAGACACTCTAGTTTTAAATTTATAAATCTAGACTATCCTAATGCTAGACCACTAGACAGGCAAGTGTACCTATCAACTATAGTAAAGCCTAATGAAGTCCGGATATTGAACCCAAAGGACACTAGCGACACCTAAACTAGACTCTAACTTAACTAAACTTAATTAATTGATTTTTATGTTTTTTTTATTAAATATAAAATAAATAATACTTACTCAAAAACTGACAAGAACAAAACGGTTTAGAACTCAAATAGGGGAAACAACTACCTAGGTAAGGAATCCTACTAGTCAACTCGTAAACTCTTGGAATTGAATTTATGATTGGTACCGTATTCTAAAAATATGACACTAAGGAATAACTAAAGTATTCTAGATCTCCTCCCAGTCTCACCAACAATACCTAAGAACCCTAAATATCATGTAAGCTCACGGTTTAATGGTTCGGATCACCTCCCGATCTCACCTTGCCTAACTATGCTAAGGTACCTAAAGATTAAATCACATCCCGGTCTCTCTAATCGCAAAACACCCTAAGGCGTAAAGGGGTATTCTATTGAATTCGGTTATAATTCGGATCTGTAAGAATCTAAAGGAATCTAGGGTAACTCACTCCCGTGCAATCAGTACCCAAACCCGCAAAAGACCAAAACAGAAGACACTTAATTACCTCCTGATCTCTCAAGTGACAGAATATAAGGTATCTCTAAACTCTCAATTACCGCTCCTATGGAATACGTTAACTATAAACCATACTATTTGTAAACACACAGTAAACAACCTAATATACATCCATACATGAAAGACATTCACAAAGGCGCATATAGAACAATTAATTGATAATAAATTAATACCAAATATGCATAAGCATCATAACCAAATAAAATAAAAACTTTACCAAAACATTTACCAATCAATAAATAATCCAAAACTGAAATAAAATGAGTCTAACTAGTATTCATCCAAACCCAGGTAGTATAACAAGTTTAGCCAACAATAATAATATTCGACGAAACAAAGATATAATAATTATTGTAGTTCATCGAAAAAGAAATAAATATAGTTGAGCTGCTAGCCTGTGAGCTTAAATTAATTAAGCAACCTACCTGCTTGCTTTTTAATTCCTTTGTGGCCGAGACTTTATTGAGATGCCTGGATGCTTTCTTCTTGACTTTCTTTCTGTTTTATAATCCACCAACAGGGGTGGTGGTTGTCCCCCCCTACGTTCCACACCCCAATAGTGGGCGGCTCCCTTCTGTTCACCTTGCCTTCTTGACCTAATCTTCTCTTTATTTATTCCAATTGGTTACCTTGTTAGTTGTTACAAACCGACCAAGAATTTCCTTCCACTTGGGCCCACTTAGTCCAATTGCTCGTTTATAACCCTTGTAACTCAAATGAGCTTAACCCGGTCCACTTATTTATTAATTCTGCATTTGATATTAGAGTAAAAATAAATTAAATGAATTTGGCAGTGCGTGTGCATTCATCAAATTTGGCGCATAACAAATGAATTTAAGTTCCTTTATTTTAATTCTCATACATGTACCCATTTATATATATGTTTCAAGTAAAAAATTTTAAATTAATAATCATTATATAATTACTTTTTAAGAGTTGATTATCAAATTAAATAAAACTTGTAAAAATTTTCACTCGTCAATCTCAAGTTTATTAAGTACACCATTGAGCTCGTGGTCTCATGAAACTTTATAAAATTTAAATATGAGCCAAATGAGACTGATATTTTATTGAAAGGAACTCAAAAACCACTTATAGTGTAGGAAATATTTATATTATTAATGTATATTTTAGGCCACATCATATATCTATCGTATATGTAGTATAGTATATGTAAGAACCAAGTAACGATCCATGGACACACTTACAGATTTTTACTACTAAATAATTGTATTTATTTTAGCCGGAAGTGAAGATCATTTGGGTTTTGGTTTTCGTTTTGGTTTTTGAGTTTAAAAAAACGTAAATTAAAATTAAAAGACAATAGTTTCTTTGGGATTTTTATATTTTGAGATAGAAAGAAGATCAAAGATAAAAGTGTATCATCTTGGTTAAAATTCATCTTATATCGGTTTAATAGTTGATAAGTAAACATGTAATATGAGCTTGCTATGGTGATTAAATGTGAGAATAACATTGATAGTCATGTTATTCCATGATAATTAAAGAAAGAAATTACTCTTGACCCCTTTTACTTAAGCAACATTTTATGTAAGTAAGTGGTTTTTGATAAAGATAAGTTAACTTAAATTACTAAGTGAATTATCCTTGATAGCCAAAGGCAACCTTTATTTCACAAAAAAAGTTGCATTAGGTGAAGTTGCATTAGACAATCTAGTGCAACCTTTTTGTTAGATAACGCAACCGTTTTTTTTTTCAAATGCAACATTTTTAAAGGGTTAAATTTGAAAGAAACAGTTGCATTATCTAACAAAAGGGTTACATTAGGTCTAATGCAACTTCACCTAACACAGCTTTTTTAGGGAAATAAAAGTTGCCTTACGCCAATTTTTATAGCAATTTAGTAAGTATAACCTTTGTATTATACATAAGATACCAATTAAGATTAGTTGAGTTTTAAATAATTACCAAGTATTAACCCACACAACTCTTGAACAATTATAGAACTCATGTAATAACCACACAAGAGTTGCTTATAATAGGTTATGTTGCACACTCAGTTAACGAGTAATTTACCGACTTTAGTGGATGAACATCAACAATCTGTTTTCACAACATTCATTCTAAAATGGTTATCACTACTAATATTCTGTTTGATCCATGTGCATATTATTATTCACGTTATCCCCCAACCAAGCCCTTACAAGAATGGTGATTTCTCTACTTATCATCAAGCTCGGAATCTTAGCAGCTACTATTAAAGATTCTTTAGCTATTCCCCAAAATCTCACAAGAGTGGCAATTCCTCAGCTTATCGTCAAGCTCAGTATTTGGGGGTTGATTTTAAGGATTCTTAATTTATCAACCAAGTCCTCACAAGAATAGCGATTTCTTGACTTGTCATCAAGTTTGAGGTATTGATGTCTATTTTAAGGTTCGACAAGGCTTCGCAAGGCTAGAAATTTCTTGGCTTATCGTTAAGCTTAGCATTTGGGGTATCTTTTAAGAGTATTTCAACATTACTCATCAAGTGATAATTGCAACATAACCGTTAATTATTACAAAACCGATCACATATTTTACTATCATTATTAAACTTCAATTAAGATTCATTCTAAACCAAGATGATACTATGAAAGTATAGCCACTAATAAACATAATGATAATTATCAAAGTAATAGATACCAGCATGATCAAATTGAAACAGTCTAACCAATTTAGGTGACTAAACGTTGATGCAAATGACTTCTCCCAAAAGGTTAATCTCCTTTATCTTCATTAATTCCCTTATTAATGGTGGTGAAAAGAGGTGGTTGGAGATGAGTGAATGTGTATTTAATGCCTCTCCAAGGTGCATTAAATGAAGAAGATGACCATTCAATTTATAGGCTGATCAGACTCTCAAGGCTCATTCATGATTTTTTATCCTGCAACATTTATTGTCCAATGTCATATCGTACATCGATGGGTTAACACGGCCGTGTTGAGTTCCACAACAGTCCAAATTACATCAGTTTTGTCCTTTTCTCATATACTTGAAGGCATGGTCATGTCTTGGGAAGGCATGGTTGTGGTTTGCTTCAGAACCTTCTATTTTATCTTTTCTTCTTGCTTTTGATGACATGGGGTGTGTTTTGATTAACATGGTCATGTTCTGATTTCCTGATTTTTGTCTTTACCTTGTGTGCTCTAGGCATGGCAATGTCATGATTCACCATGAAATGTGTTGAGTTTTGTTTTCACCGTTTATCGCTGGTTTTTTCGTATTTCAGCTTTTTTTATTTCTTAGGATTATATTTACCTATAGATAGAAATTATAAACACTAGTGGTCATTTGCCGAAATTACACTTATTTGGAGATATTTCTGTGTTGAAAAGATGTACAATTTCTTACACATTAATATACCCATATTTATTCTATGTTTTTATATTTTGTGCAATATGTTTGTGGTTGTGTTTGTAGACTTTATGCCGATAGGATTTATTTTAGTACTAAAACTTCCAAAACAACTTACGGGGAGACAACAAATGCCAAAAATTTCATCTCGGCCCGTAGGGAAGTTAAAACTCATTTTTCGCCTCGTTTCCATTCATTTCTAAATATTATCACATTGAGGACAATGTGAGATTTAAGTATTGGTAGGGGGTTTACACTTGGTCAAACCAAATCTAAAAACCAAAATATTTGAGCAAATATTTAAAAAAATCAGTTTTTGCAGCAATAAGACCGTTAGTTTTTAAATATTTCTGACAAACCGGGAAACTATGAATTAAAGAGAAACACTAGAGCAACATAAAAATACTTTAAAAGTTATACGCCTAAAAATATACTTTGTAATATTGAGATTAACTTTATGCAAAATATGCAATTTTCACTCAATTATTCCGTTTGTGAGAATTAAGCCTTCATGCATATATTTGGAAAAATACTCATGTATTGGATACTTTTGAGTGAGTCAAGTATCTTGCGTATTAGAAATTGTCTTGATATTTCTATTCGAGATCAGACGAAATGCCGCATAAAAAGTAAGGTAATGTATTTCCAAGACCACAAACAACCACATAAACCTTTACCCATCACTAAAACTACTCAAAAACCTATCATACCAAATTCCCCTTTTACTGGTAGAATTCAGCATTGGTCTTTTACCAGCAGACCCTAAAGAACTGGAATGCATTCTTTTGATGTCAATTTACTTTGTTTCCTACAATTCGCAAAACCTAGGTTGCCTCCAGAACTTAGGGAGAGAATATTTATCTTTAGCAATGAGGTGAGGAAAAAGTGGCGCCAAGAGGAACAAAGGCCACCATTTTGTGGGGTTTCCAAAAGCGCAATGAAAAGACTAGCGAAAAGATATGAACGATGTTTGGGCTATGAAAAGTGGTCTCACAAAGGAATAAGAAGAGTAAGTCAAACCAAATCTTAGTATGAATATACCGAACTAATAACGGCAGGGGCTACTAAGCTTAAAGCCGAACGATCCATTAGAATTGGAAGTTATGTTCAAATCAGGGTTGAGGAAGAACTAATCCACCTCTAGATAAAATCGGTCTTGGCGATATGACCTTAAAAGAGTCATTAGGATTGTAAAAAAAACCACTAATGTTTATAATTTATTTCTATAGGTAAATATAGCCCTAAGTAAATAAAAGGAGATGATATACAGAAGATAAATGATGGAAACAGACTCAACACACCCCATGGTGAATCAAGACATGGTCATGCCTAAAGCATACGATGTAAAGACAATAAATCAAGAAGCCGAAACATGGCCATGTTAACCTAGACACACCCATGTTATCAAGAACAAGACGAAGAGACAAAATAGAAGGTTCTGAAGCAAAACACGATCATGTCTTCAGTGCATGAGAAAAGGACAAAACTGAATGAAATTTGGACTGTTGTGGACTCAACACGGTCTTGCCTTCGTGTTAACCTATGATGTACGAACTGATGATGAAGCATTTAATACAGTAGGACAAAAAAGTCACCACGGCCGTGCTAAGGGCACCTGGACAACCTATAAATTGAATTCTCATCTTCTTCGTTCAATACACCTTTCAATCACATTTACTCCACTTCAACCACCTCTTTGACCACCATTAATATGGAAATTAATCCAATCCATCCAACCCTTAAAGATTATAAAGATTAAGCTCTTGAAGAAGTCATTAGCATCAAAGATTAGTCATCCCTATTGGTTAGATTGTTTCAATTTGATCATGTTTGTATCTATTACTTTGATGATTAACATTATGCTTATTATTGGGTATATTTTCATATTATCATCTTGGTTATTAATGAATCTTAACTAAAGTTTAATAATGATAGTTAACATTTAATCAGTTTTTAATAAGTAATGGTTGTATTGCAATTATCATTTGATGAGGAATGTTAAAATACTCTTAAAAGATACCCCAAGTGTCAAGCTTGACGGTAAGCGAAGAAACTGCTATTCTTTCGAAGAGTTAGTGAACCCTAAAATAGACACCAAGTACTGACCTTGACGATAAGCCAGGGAATTGCCACTCTTGAAGTTCTTGGTTATTAAATTAAGAATCTTTAAACAAGACGCCAAGTTCCGAGCTTGATGTTAATTCGAGGAATCGCCATTCTTGTAAGGGCTTGTTCTGGGGAAAAATATGAATCCTAATATTGAAATAGGCCAAGTGGAATATTTGTAGTAATTAATCATTTTAAATGGGACTTATCAACAATGTTTGTGGAAACCGACTGTTGATATTCACCCACTTAAATCGGCTAGTTACTCGTTGAGTGAGTGTGAAACATAACCTTTGGGTGGTTATTACATGAGTTATATAATAGTCCAAGAAATGTGCATATTAAGATAATGTAATTCAATGTTAATCCCTTACAACTTAACTAATATTAATTGATATTTTAAGTGTAATACAAGAGTTATTTTAATAGAGTGTTTAGGACAATTCACTTAGTAATTTAATGGATTGTCTCATATTTAAAGTGAGTTATCTTATTAATATTTATCATAAACCACTTGCTAATGATGGTTTAGTGGAGGTCATAAAGTTATGCATATATCTTTCTTTAATTATCATGGAATAACATAACTTAGGAATAAGGTGTTATTCCCACATTTAATCACAATAGCAAGCTAATATCACATGTTTACTAATTCATTGTTAAACCGAAGTTACGACGAGTCTAAACCAAGATGATAAACTTTAATCTTTTATCTTCTATGTAAAAATATAAAAACCCAAAAATATTGTCTTTTAACTTCTGTTTTTAATTTCCTTCTAAACTTACTTCTCAAAACCAAAACTATTATGATATTCACTTCCTGTTGAAATGAATACAAAAATTTAGTAGTAAAAATCACACAAGTTTGTCCGTGAATCGATAATTGGTTCTTACCTATACTTTACTACATATACGATAGGTACAGTTGCCTATTTGTGTGTGGTTTAGTTAAGATATAATCATTTTAAAAAATTTAAAACTAGACATTGCGTGAACAAAACCTTGAAAACCCTTACACTTTTTCTACTATATCCCCGTCGCATCAGGTACCCTCTTTCCATACTTCTGATTTCATGGGTATTCTGCACGCAATTGCATATTTTAGTCGTAAAAGGAAGCATCGCTTCGATCCTAGATGTAGCAAGACTAGAAATGATGGTGACGGCGGTGGTTCCAATACTGATGGCGGAGAGAATCCAACTGAGACCATTGACCTTGATGCTGAAGTACAAGTGGAAAAGGAAACGAACCCCAAATGAATGAATCGGTGGCCCATACTCCTGAATTCGGAACCCAAGAAAGTTCGTCTTAGTGATCGAATTCACCAAAGCAGTGACAGCTTTGACGGGTATAATTTTGTTCAATACTTGAATATTCTTATTTTTGAATATCGTATATTTATACTTAATATTTGAATAGGTCATGCTAAGAAATCTTTTGACGGGGGATCAAAGACTATTTCCTATAACCCTCTCCTCGGCCCAAGTTGATTCCGCAAGCTAGCCCTTCCCCGTCTGGAAAGGGGAAATATATTACGCATGATCCCTTGGTGACTGAGGATGAGCATGTCTTCATTTTGATCCACACTCTCAAGACAAAGAATTACCCCATTCCTCCCCACTGCTACAAAAAGGTGAAGGATGATCTTCATGGGCGGTAGAGACATATTTTTATGGGTGCTCGAACCCTCAAGAAGACTCATTAATTCATCTTCTTTGATGGACTTTGGTTTAAGGCTCACTTTTTACAAGTGTGGATGCTTGTCATGAGTTCCTGACTAGCAGCGTTCCACCCGCTGAGCGTGAATTCCAGTGTGGATGACCTCGTTATGACATGACCGACGGGTTCACTTATAACCTAGCCAACGTCGTCTTATCTAGTCAAGAGATATATCGAGAATGTATGTTTATGGGGGAGGAATGGGGGTCAGCGGAGAATACAATGAAAGCCCTCCAGGAAGAGACTGACAAATACCGTCAAGAACCCTACACTGGAAAATGGAAGCTTGTGGATGTTGAAAAGGCTCTCCAGACTTCCCAATATAAACAAGTTGTAGCTGCAAGGCTTGGAAAGTGGCTTGTGATCAGTAGAATGCTACTCTTGAAGCTGCTCGGGAGCTAACCCGCGAAATAGAAGTTTATCTGGCAAAAGCCTCAGAAGCCAACATTGTTTTGGAACAACATATTTCTACGCAAGGGGAGTTAATTGCCAGCCTTAACTCTGAATTGGAGCGCCTGAAGGTTTAATCTATCGAAAGAGAGAAACTCACTGTTGACCTTACCTCAGATAACGTTCAACTGGTTGGTGAACATGGAGAGGCTAAAGCGGAAGCGGAGCAAGTGAAGAACAAGAGAAATTGGCTTATGTCCCATGGCATCCCTTCTGGTAAGTTACTTGCTTTTGCAACCCTCCATTATTTTATAATATAAGTACTCAATGAACATTGTTCGTTGTTATTAGATTATTGAGCATGGCGGAACTCCTTCATGCCTTTTTACAAGCCGGACGCAAGGCAGGCTTTGATGAAGAATTGAAGTTTGTGGAGGAAAAGCGACCATTGAAATATTTCGAACTCCATGGCCAGGACTGCGAAGCTGAATATCGAATCAAACAACAAGCTTTTGATAAGCTAAACTTCGAGGTCCTTGATGTCGTCAATAAATTTTCCAAACAAGCGGACGGAGTCCTACACCTACAAGAGATCTTCAACATTGGCCGTGAAGAAAACGTCGACGATGCCACTCATCCTGAAGGCCAAGGCAGAGATCAAAATCCTCCCGTTCCATAGGTTAGTAAATATACCATGCTTTTGATTGTTCTCTTTTGTTTACTTTGTTTGTAATGGGTATCATCACCTCTTTTCATATATATATATATATATATATATATATATGATCCTATATATATATATATAAATGACTGAACTGCTTCATATATATATATAGGATCATATATATATATATATATATATGAAGCAGTTCAGTCATTTTTTGTTGTGTTATAACATAAAGGCATAAAAACATAACTTGAAATATCTTCGAACAGAAAGTGGCGCATAATCCACTATTACATTAAAAAAAATCAAACATAATATTTCTTAAGTTGAGAAACATTCCATGTTCGCGGGACCATTGGCTCATCTTGTTTTTCCAATGCATAAGCGCCTTTGCCTAGAACTTTATTAATTTTGTATGGTTCTTCCCAAGTTGTAGCCAATTTTCATGGTGGTTCCGCGCTTGAGGCATAGTTGGTGCAGTATACCTAGTCCCCCTGTGTTAACTTACAAATTTTGACATGTGCATCATAATATTTCGGTAGTTGGTGCTTGTAGTTGCTTTCTCTTATTTGTTCTAACTCACGCCTTTTTTCCAGAAGATCTAAGTTCAAACGCAATTCTTGATCATTATTAGTGATGAGGAGTGTTCTTGCGGAAGGAACTCCTATTTCTTCGGGAATCATGGCTTCTGAAATGTATGTAAGGTTGAAGGGAGTTTGAAAGTTACTTGTCTTTATGGGTCATGTGAGCCCATAAGACATGTGTACTCTTGGTGCCCAGTTTATCCATAATTCCATCTTTAAAAACTACGATTAGCACTCTCAACTTGTCCATTTGCTTGTGGATGTGCGAATGAAGTAAACAATTGGGAAATATGTAATTTAGTCAACCATTTTTTCAAGCCTTTATCAACAAGTTGCGTGCCATTGTCTCTAACGATCGTTAGCGGAAGTCCAAAACGACAAATAATGAATTCCCAAATGAACTTTTTAACGCTTGCAGCTTTGATGGATGCTACAGGTTTAACTTCCACCCACGCTGTGAAGTAATCAATTGCAACTATCAGGAACTTAACGCGGCCGGGAGCTTCTGGAAACGGTCCAATAATGTTTATTGCCCATTTTTGGTATCGTCAAGCAGCTGAGACTGTAACTAGTTTATTTTTGGGGCGAAGGATGTTTGGTGCATGTCGCTGGCAAGAATTACATTTTCAAATCTCACGCACCGCGTCCATGTACATTTCAGGAGAATAGTACCTCACATTCATGATTTATGCAACAACCATTCTTGGGCCCACGTGTAGCCCACAAATACCCTCATGAATTTTTCTAATTAGGTAGTTAGCATCCTCCGTGTCTACACATTAAAGGAGTGGGCATAGAAAAGATCGTCGATAAAGAACTTTGTCAAGGAGTTGGTATTGTAAAGATTTGTGACGAATCTTTTGAGTTGTTGTCTTTCTTTCTGGTACCACTCCTGAGGATAAGTAAGCTTTAATCGGTGTCATCCATGAGGTGAAATCTATTAGAATGATCAACATTTGGTGTTGCGGGACTGAAGGCTTGTCTAACACTTTGATGCGGACCTCTTTTGCTAAATTTTCAAAACTTGCAGAAGCCAACTTACTCAAAGTGTCAGCTGGCTTGTTCTTGCTTCGCTTAATATAAATTACTTTATAAGAGTTGAATTGTTGCATAAGGTCCTTAGCCTGAGACATATATGAAACCATTGTATCATTTTTAGCTTTATATAATCCATTAATTTGTCCCGCAATTAGCATGGAATCAACGTGTGCTTCAAGATAGCGAACACCAAGTTTTTAGCAATGCATAACTCTGCCAAGAAAGCTTCATACTCATTTTCATTATTTGTACTTTTAAAATCTAACCGGATTGCATAAGTAAATTCAGGTCCCTCAGGGTTTATCAATCTTAACCCCCGCGCCTGAACCATCTCTATTTGACGCACCATCCGTAAATAATGACCATACTTGATATTTTTCTGGTGGTATAGCGGGTGTTGTTCATCGTGACACTCTTTTTCTTTATTCTTGGGAACTTCTGTAACAAGACTTATCCTTTTATGGCAAGTCTGGGTTTGCATTCTACTGCGTGTTCACCTAATTCGATAACCCATTTGACCAACCTCCCAAACAATTCAGGCTTGCTAAGTACATTCTTTAACTTATAGGTTGTTAGAACGTAAATCGGGTGTCCCTAAACATATCTACGAAGGCGGCGGGATGCATAGATTAGTGCTAGCACCATTTTTTCTAACACGGGATATCTAGTTTCTACATATGCCAATGTCCTACTCATATAATAAACAGGATTTTGGACTGACTTCCTATCGGCTAAGAGGACTGACCAATTGTAATATCAGACGCGAAGAGGTACAACGTTAAAGGTTCACTCGCACGTGGTGCCGTCAAAGTTGGAAACTCCATTAAAAACTTTTTTTACTTCTAGGAAATCATGTTCTGCCTCAGGCATCCACTTGAAGTGAGCTTTTCTAAGACAATTACAGAGTGTGGTTACAAAAGGAAACGATTTTGACGCATGATTGGCCAAAAACTTGTTCAAAGCAACCAACCTACCATTTAACGTATGGACTTCTTTAAGGGAGATGGCAGTCTTGCGATAGATTGAACTTTCTTAGGATTGGCCTTAAAACCATCACTTGTTACCATGACTATCAAAAACTTCCCTTCTTCCATAACAAAAGAACATTTACTCGGGTGAGCTTCAAGTTTATTTCTTTAAGTTTTTGGAACGTTTCTTCAATGTCCCGCAACATTTGATCTTCTTCAACGCTTTTGATTACGAGGACATCCATGTAAACTTTCAAATTATTACCAATATGTTCCTTGAACGTGTGATCCATATGGTGTTGATAAGTGGCTGAACTGCATCATTTAATAACAAAAAGTGCTTTGATCTGTTCTAAAAACCGTCTTGTCTTCATCATCCACCGCCATGAGATCTGGTGATATCCTTTATAGGCGTCCAAAAAACACTTCAAACGAAATGGGGCAACAGCGTCAACCTTCAAAATAATTTCTGGCAAAGTTTAAAAATCTTTTGAACACGCATTATTTAAATCCTTAGAGTCAATACACATCCTCCAACTACCATTACTCTTAGCGATCATGACTGGGTTTGCGACCTATCTCCGGTATTGGATTTCACGAATGATTCCCGTGTGTAGCAGGTATTGAACTTGTTCATTCATAGTGTTGGTTTGGTCAGGGCCCATCTTTCTTTTCTTCTGAACCGTCGGTGTAAACACGGGGTTAACTCGTAACTTGTGCTCAGTTTTATCCACGGTACGCCGATCATATTCGTGGGTTGCCATGAAAAACATCCAATTTCGTAGTAAGCATTTTCTTTAAGAACGTTCGGACAATTTTTGAAATATTAGGCCCCATCGTTATCGTATGTTCTAGAAATTTGGGATTTAGTATCCATTTCTCTGGTTCCGTTCTAGCATCTAGTGAACAATTTTGGCGTTTTAACCGGTTTCGACCCTTATGTGGTGAGGCAATATTTGTTAACATGAATAATCGCTACCCATGTCCGCGTTCGGACACCTTCTGTGTCGTGCGCCGTAGACGGGTTAACATTAGATATCACCAATCGTTTCAAGACCAAAAATCACATCGTGTTTAGATCGTGCTGACAACACCAAAAATTCGACTTCTTTGGTTATCGAATGAATATCATCGCTTAGCTTGACTGGAAAAGTAATTTCCCCCCGTGGGTGCAAGACTTAAAAACCAAATCCTGAAACTAGGGCATGTATCGGTTGTAAACGATCTTTGTCTTTATCATCAATTTGATCAAAACATTGCTCATACATTATATGTGAGGTGCTTCATGTGTTGAAAAATACGTACTGAGATCGGTAATGACCGATTAAAGTTGTGATAACTAATGGATTCTTCATGCAAGGACCACACTTTACTCTTGGGAAAATAATTGGTTCCCCTTTCCAATCATCACTACCCGTCTCTAGTCTCTTGTACCCGCGAATCTTTCCGCCCTGGATCATATGCACGTTGAGATATTTAATTTGTCTCTTCGGCGGACCATTATCAATAAGAGCGGGTTGATTGTGCACCCAATGTCTAACATTTTTAAGCAAATGTTCTAACTTTCCTGACTTTATTGCCTCCTCAATTTCGTTTTTCAAGTTGACACAGTTATCTGTGTGATGAACAATATCATCATGAATCATACAGTGTTTGTTAGGATTCAAATTCTTCCTCCCCGTCATAGGTTTTTTGAAGTCAACATTTTCGGTTGTCAAAATCTCGGTTGGAGTTTTTGTGAGAGGGGTCCATTTGCGCTCATCATGTACACGGCCCTGCTCTTTACTTTTTTGTCCAATTACCGTACACGCATTATGTCCGCGAGGATGTTTTTCGGGGGTGGTTGAATCCGAGACCATATGAATGAACATTCTTGTTTATCAAGACGAGCATTCTTAAAGACTACTTTAAACACTTGTCGTGGGTTGTCCCGCCCAAGAACTTTCTCTGTTGCTATAAACTAGGGATGAGATCGGTACCTACCGGTCCCTGTCCCGAAAATAGCAAATTTTTGGTGTCGTTACGAGTACTAAAATCTTTGGTTCGGTACCGGTATTGAATATAAATAGAGAAATACCGGTACCGATACCGAAACTCAAAACTTTGGTACCGTCGGTGCCGGTATCGAATTTGCTCATCCCTACTACAAACACTTTGGTAACCGTCATGATAGCATCCATGATCTGGGCATCCCATCACGACTAGTCAAGCACCTTATAAGATTTTTACTACGGACGTTTTGTATGAAAGCGCCTCTCATCATATCCTCACTAACCCCCCCCCCCCCCCCCTAATATTTAACCCTTCTTTGTTAAAATAGGTGATGAAATCTTCAGTTGACTCATTATTTCGGCGAACAACAGGAATTTCTTAGGTGTCTCGAGTATGTTTCTTCTGTTGACAGAATTTTTGTGAAAATTTTGTCGCAAGGTCATTCCAATTTCGGATTTGGGAAAATTTTGTCACGCGATGAACTTACACTTTTCAGCAAACACCGCGGGTCGATATGGTTTTGTGAAATCCACCTCCCCATCACTGCAATACTCAGTGTGCTAGACCATTACCCACGGGTGACTTGTTTCTTCTCTACCATAATTTAACTATCATCACTCGGATAACCATCGTTATCACCTCGATACGTGTCATCACGGTATCCGCGAGAGGTGCGACTCTGGTCATACATGTGTCTACGAGAAAAGCTTTGATCCACACAACAACCTCTGTCGTGACCTCTGTTTTTCCAAAGTTCTCCATAATTTTTTTGCGGTCTTAATTCTAATGCCGAGTTGACTACAACGATTGTCGGCAGAGGGAATGGAGATGGCGAAGGTGATTCATACGTCAACGTCCATGGTGGTATTTGTTCATTATGCAACATGCACTCGTATTCTGTAGCAATTCGATATTTCTCTCTACTCAACCACTCTTTAGGAGTTTGTGTCTTCCGTTGAGGCCCAAATGGATGACGTTGGACCTGCGTTTCGTCCTCCCTGAATTTGAGAGATCGTCCAAACCTGGTTTTCAGATTATGAGTTAGCTGAAGCCGGTGATTTTCTATTGTTACACGTCTTTCATCTTCAGGGTTGGGACTGTCGGTAGCGATGACTCCTCTAGCACGGAGTACCAGTGAGATTGTGTTGGATCTGACTCATTTCAACCACCAAAGAAACTGTTCTAGACAAAAAACGGACGACACCAATGAGGAAGCGCGGATCCAAATCGTGGGTACATTTAGATCTAAGCTCCCACAAGTTAGGGTTTAGGAATGTGGTTTGGCCAAACGAATTCAAAGCAGATCCGAATCATGCAAAACAAATCACCATGAGCTCGTTACGAGGACAAGCTGGGGTGTCTTTTAGTAACCACCCTCCGACATGTGACTCTTCTTAGAGAGACAAAGTACTAGATATAAAGTGATTGATGTATTATGGAAATTGTGAGTGAATGCCTCTTGATAATTATGAGGGTATCCACTCGATCAGATGACAGAGAATGATTGGTCAGATGTCACTATCCAAAAGATGATTTCATTCACCTAGGGAGATACGTGGCCGATTTTAATATGGAGTAATAGTTGGCCATGTGTTAGGCCGTCAGGGGAATGTCCAGTTGGTTCCTCCTTACTGGTTATGTCTTCACGGGCTCTTTGTTAAGGAGGTAATTGTCGCTATCAATGAATCTTTTGGTTATCATTTGACTGCCTTACAAATGTGAAGTCATTCTTTCTCTTGCTTACGGGTATCTTCTGCAAGTTTTTAGAAGAATTAACTAAACTCACTTGTTCTTCCGCCCACGGGTGTCTTCCACATGCTTCTAAAAGGTTTTATTTATTTCCAGGTAGATACTTCCCGTGAATACTGTTCTTGGTGAGAATGATTCGCGGAAGCCTCTATTGGCCTAATAGCTTCTGGGCTTATCTTCTTATTTCATGACCCTAACTTCATAGTTCTTCTCATCTTCGTTTTTATATAATTCGTATTAATAAATTAACTGGTTAATTTTATAAAGTAAATAACTTGTAAAAATCGAACAAGCTTAAAAGAGGACGAAATGGATAACCTAAACGCATTCACTGTGCAGCGTACAAAACATAAATACAGGTTGGATATATTAAAAATAAATAGTTCAATTTACTATAGTAATTAAAAAAATACTCCCGTAAATAATTATTATTACTATAGACTATATGAGAAATTTCGGTGCCATGAACTTCAATTTTTCTAATTGGTTTTCTTTTTGGGTTTTCTAGGGTCATCAAACGCCCATCTATACGCCCTGTAAATGGTTATATGTGTGTGTGGGGCGTGGGGGGTTAACCCCGACCGTATAGGCCCAGGTATTGCCCTATATGAGGCCTTATAACCCCCCCCCCCCCCCCCCCGCACACACACACACATCACACCTATATTTTTATACGGGGCGTATAGAAGAAGTCCTGTTAATCTAGTATGCCCCTTTTTTTCTAATCAATTTCACTTTTTTTATTGTTTTTATCTTTTGCAAGATACGTGTTTCTTTCTTTAAAAAAATTGTTTATAGTGTAACCCGAAACTGATTAAATTCGTGCTGACTTGTTGGTAAAACCTAAGCGTTATGACCATTGTCTTTTTATTTGTTAATTTGACAAATCATATTTTGTTTTTATTGTTTTTTTCTTTTGAAAAGTACATGTTTGTTTTTTATTTTGTTTATAGCGTAAAGAACGTAACCGATATTGATTGAATTAGCGTTGGCTCGTCGTCGTAACGCTAAGGTTTTACCAGTGTTTGGGATTTACCAAGGTCCATGTTTTAACGCTCGGTTTTACTTATGGTGTTCATGGTTAGGTTTGAAACTGTAACACTGCCCAAACCATTCATTGGTTTGGTTTAACGTTCGGTTTTCTTTAGGCTTTCAGTATGTTGGTTTCAAAGATTTTCAACCGCAGTGAACGGTTTGGTTTATGGTTTACAACAAAAACCGGTCGTATAAAACCGGACCGGACCATTAAAATTAATTATACTTATTTAAAATATTTATTAATATTATATATGATTAGTATTAAAATATTAAAATATGTGTGAACCTCGGGTGAGCAAGTGAAATTGCACTAATTTTGACGTTATTTTACTAATCTCGTGAAAATAACGTTAAAAATTTCGGAAGGTCAATCAGGCATCATGTGGTGGCGTTGATAGCCGAAAGACAAGGGTACATGCACCAATCAGCCAGTGTCCCGATGGTTGAGTGTTATGTGTCTTGTGTCCAAGGCTTGATGCAAAACTAATATCGAGCCGAGGGTCTCACCGGAAGCAACCTCTCTATTCCTACGGGGTAGAGGTAAGATTGTCTACATATTACCCTCCTCAGACCCTACTATAGTTTTGCTATTTGTAAAATTTACTTAGCACAATGATGATATATGATTAGTATTCTGTATCAAACTTAAATAAAATTAAATTAAAGCTATTTTAACTTAAGTAAATCGACTAAGTGGCTATCCAACTTATGTGAGCTCATTAACTCAATAAAGTTCTCTCAAGTCTCGAAGGTCAAGTGTTGAAATTCATTTTAAAGTTACTGACATTTTGAAATGGTTTTTAGGATGCTTGAAATGTTTTATGCGTTAATTATGTTTAGACTTGACCATTTTATATATCTTCTTGAGTTCTTGTTAATAGTTAACTTGCATGGACAGTAAGAAATTGTTTTTCTGTTACCTGGTGTTTGGAGTTTGGAGAATATCATGTTAGCTTGTATATTATATTATATTATATTATATTATATATATATATATATATATATATATATATATAAAAGTTTAAACCGTGAAATCAAACTGTCGGCAACGGTTTGGTTTTAAGTTTTCACCGTTCCGGCTCGGTTTTCAATAATAAAAACTGTCACTAACGATTTGGTTTACGGTTTGACCTAAAAACCGACCAATCCGGACCGTGAACACCCCTAAACTTTTACTTACAACAATCAAGTTTTACAAACGTCCAGGTTGTTGACCGAAAAAACTTAAATATTTCAATTTCTTACATTTATTAATTAATTTGACGGATCAAAAATTTTTTTATTGCTTTTTTTCTTCTTTTGAAAAACACATTTTTAAATTTTGTTAAACTGTAACCCGATAATGATTGAATTCGTGTTCATCACCATAAGATTTTAACGTCCAGTATTACCAACAACGCTAGGGTTTTACCAATCATCAAATTATACCAGCCATATAGACAATAATACATTAATAGTCTTTATATTTGATAACTTGACAACTCTATATTTTGTATGTAGCGTAACAAAAGTAACCAGTATATTTTGTTTGCAGCGTAATAAAAGTAACAGATAAACAAAATACACATTGACTCAAAGCAACACTCATGCTTTACCAATCCCCATGTTTAACTAATTAGAAAAATATCGCTATAAATATTAATTTTTTATAACAATGCAAGTGTTGTGCTCCCAGGGACGGCCTTTGGATCAGTAAATCAAGAAAGAGCTTTAGGCCTTCACTCGATTAAGGCCTCATATGGTGAAAAAAGGAAAAAAGAAAAAAAAAACTATATACAGATATACTCTCTTCGTCCCTTTAAAAATGTCCACATTTCTTTTTTAGTTTGTCCAATACAAATGTTCACTTTTAAAATTTATTTATTAATTTTCAAGTTTACCCATTCACAAATGCAATCATTCAAACTTTTTAAATTGTCTTTATATATAGTCTTTTTTTAAGACAAAAATGCAATCATTCAAATGTTCTAATATTTTGTGTTTTTCGAATCATGACCATGGAAGAAGAAAGTAATAAATAAATGGACAAAAGAGGTAACAGATTGTGGTATTGTCCCTTGGTAAACTCAGGAAACCCTTTTCTAACTTCTACCGGACCTTTTTTTTTAATATGCACAACTCTAATCAAGTCTCAAGCATACAAGTTACAAATATGTGAACTTTATAATTAGGAGGTGACTACTGCTTCTAACTTTTAAGTAAATCATCTGATTTGATTTGTTGTTTTATCCCTATTTGTCTATTAATACTTTCTAACTTTGAATTTGAAGATTATAAGAAGTAACAACATTATTTAAAATTAACTATCTTCGAATTTTCTCATAACAAATTTGTTCATCGGTACTATTCACAATTGTCACGGTTCTTCATTTAAAAAATATTAACAAGACAAATTTATTTTTTCTTATTTAGTACGGTGCTGTAACAAACTGTCAAAATCAACCAAATTTAAGTTGGCTCAAAGAATTACCAAACAAATTCAACACATAACGGGCAAAGGGAGTTAAGTAGTTATATTTTGAATTTAAGATTCAAATTTCAAACTCAAAAAATTTAAAGAATAAGTAATCTAAATCAAATATAGATAAAACCAAAGACACAAAAAGAAAAAACTTAAAAAATACACAAGAGAATTGTGAAATGAATCAACAAATCGAAGTAGACATGTATTATATAACACCGATTACCACTTCCCCAAAACTTTACATCGATCACTTTTTAAAAAACAGGGAGAAAATTTCAGCGAAACAAATAACTAAAAGAATAACCAAATACACCATGGTAAAGATGAAGCCAACTTTTTGTTGAAGGTGCTCAGAAGTTGAAATGGATTAGAAAATTTTCATCAGAAAATCTTATCAGATTAACGAGATTATAACATAATCATCATTGCACCTTCACAATAAAAGCGAAAAACACAACTCACAAACAAACATAAATATAAAACACGTAAAATAAAAAAACATAAGAATCAGTGGTGGAAGGGAAGATGCATCTGGAGGCTGCGGTTGTAGTTAAGAAAGAGAATGGTTGGGTTTATATAGTAAGAGAATGGGTGATGGTTTAAGAAAACCCTACGCAAAATGAGCTGAGCTGAGCTGAGCTGGGCTGGGCTGGGCCGGGCTGGGATGCGATGTCAATGTTGGGTTCGATTTTGTAATGTTTAAAAATTAAAACGATCCATTCCATTGTTTGAGATGCATAGAGGTGACAATAAAAATAAAATCCAGAACCGGACCCCAAAACAAACCAGGAACCGGGTTTTTTATACCCTTGTTTTTACTACCCGGACGCGTAATACCCGTAGGGTACGGATAGGGTATGCATTTTAGTATTAAAACCCGTACTTGGAACCGGACCTGATTCGTACACGGTAATACCCGAAAACCTGAACCGGTTCCATACCCAGAATCGGGTTTTGCAATACCCGAAACCGGTTTTTTCAAATACTCTATCTATACCCAAAATTATCTGAAAATACCCCAAAAAAGTGCAGCCCTTTAAAAAAATCAATCTATACCTGAAAATGCCCCAAAAAACACCCGAACAGACAGACAATAGGGTTTTAGAAGCCCAGATCTATGCTCGACCCGAATCTGTTGCATAAGCTATGGTCTAATTGATTTTTCTAATACCCGGTTTCAGGTATGGTATTGGGTTGGGGTATCAAATTTTTCTAATATGCGATGTTGTGCTACTATCATACCTGATTTTTCATACCCCAACGGGCCCAACCCAATACCATACCTGAAACCGGGTATTAGAAAAAAAACTAATTTGTTCACCTCTAGTCCTAGAGATGCATAAATGAATCCGGCCCAATACTAACCCAAAGAAATTATCACATGATTGTTTTTCCAGAGAGAGGGTGAAACGTGAACTCAACAATAATATAAAAATTTGATATGAACCAGAAATTCGTGACACATGTAACTTTGATGGACCGAGTATTCGTCTCAAAATACTCGTAGTTAAGAACTAAGATTTGAATTTGTTTCTTCTACATTAAAATCACATCATTTTTGTTTCTTTTGTAAAGAATGTTAAGTGAAGTTGGATTTGTTTTCACTAGTTTAGTAGCTCGGTCAAATGTTCGAACTTTTTGTTGGTTTCTAAGAGAGGCGTTTTGTTGAGGAAACTGGTTAGGAACGAGGTTTCATTTGGCTACTAGATTAGCCATTCTAATTTGTAGGTTGATTGGCATGTGAACACACAATGGAGTTGTTGTTGCCTCCTCGACTGAATCGTATCACTAGACACTAGTGCTACACATGTGCATCATTCTAACCAAATGCCACAATCTCCAATCTTCTATATAAGAGAATGATAATAACCAATTTAACAAAACACCATTTTGGTTAATTTGGGATTAAACCGTGTGAAGTAAAAAGGTAAGGAGTTATATTTTTATTACTCTCTCCGTCCCATTATAAGTGTCCTAGTTTGATTTTTCATGTATTTCTTGTTTAACTTTGACCGACAATATTTTTGTTTGTGTTATATAATACTTGATGTAAAATATATGAATGGATTGAGTTTTAAATGTATTTTACATTGATATAATTTTCATCAAGTATTATATGACACGAACAAAAATATTTACGGTCAAGGTTGCAAAAGAAAAACTTAAAAAGTCAAACCATGACACTTATAATGGGACGGAGGGAGTATTTATTTATTTTTATCTATGATAATATTTTTGTTATGCATTTAAAATTTGATTTGGTTTTATATTTTTGTTATGACAAGCAAGAAATTTAAAATTTATTGATACAAAACTTGAAATAAAAAATATGCTTACTAATCAAACTCTCTTTATTACTTTTTAAATGTTTGTGGCTTATCAAATCAACTAAAATGATTTGATGATAACTTTCTATGTTCCTTAATAGGTATAGATTCACAAACTTCCTCTTTTATTTATTTTAATATACAAATTATTTTTACTTATATATGTATTTTAGGAAATATGAATTGCCTATTCATTATTATTCATCATGTAATACTTTATAATTTATAAAATTATAATGTTCATCATGCACGTCATGTATGTAAATTTAACATTTTCTATATTATTTACATATATTTCCTACTTATAAAATACATCAATATGGATTTATGATCATAATCAATTGATCACGTCCATCTATTACATTAGAAGAAACACTAATAGTTAATAAGCTCTATGATTCTATCTTAACCGGTATATGAGAGAATGTGAAGATTGGGGCTATAGGGTACAAGGTCTTAAATTTAAATTTGATCTCTAACCGGATTTTACCACAGTGGGTCTTGGGCGGTGGTTTTTCATCAGAATAGGAGACAATGGGCTTGTGGTATCCAGCGTTGCGATTGCCGGCGTATGAGATTATCTTTTACTACTTGATTACCCTAGTTAATCGGACTTTATTCCTTAATTGTTAAAAAAATAAACAAGTGCAAGCAAGTGGGATAGAAAAAAAGAATCTGGATAGGATTATTGTCATAATCATTTGTTTATAATTCAATTACGTAACAAAAGGGTCCACACATCTGGATTCTAGCTCATCAAGCAACCAACACCCTCTATTTTAAATATCTAGCGCCATGACAATCTCCGCCTCTCCGGTCACCAATAAGTCATCGTTTTAGACAGAAATAAATGGCGGAGAAGAGTAAGATTTTGATCATCGGAGGCACCGGTTACATCGGAAAATACATCGTTGAAGCAAGTGCTAAGGCCGGCCATCCTACGTTTATACTCGTCAGAGAATCCACGCTATCCAATCCTTCAAAATCTCAAGTGATTGAATCCTTTAAAAAATCCGGAGTTACTTTCATTATTGTGAGTAAAAGTTCCTCTAGTCTTGTATATGCTGTTAGTAGCACGTTTGCTAATGTTATACCATGATAGGATTGTACCAAGTCTCTTGAATATCATCTGTCCAACAATTACCATAAAATATTTGATTCCGTTTGTTAGCCTAGTATTAACTGTCTGTGAGCTATCTAATAACGGGTAATCGGTTAAAAAACATTATCTAACTAAATTTTGTGAAGAGAAATTGTTCAAATATGTGATTCGTCTTTATGCTATTATATTTGGTGTAATTTTACCAGGGTGATTTGTATGACCACGAGAGTTTGGTGAAGGCGATAAAGCAGGTAGATGTGGTGATCTCAGCACTAGGATTAGGTGAAACACAACTTGCCGATCAAATCAAAATCATCGATGCCATCAAAGAAGCTGGTAATATTAAGGTATTGATTCTAGTTTAGATTTATTATTTTTATAGGTTGTTGAATCATAGATTTCAACTATTCGAGTTTGGTTATCCATACATAACACCTTGGGTTAGTCTCACATGATTTGATGTGTCACACCCACATGAGATGTGCCAAAGGAAATGCCATGTTTTAAAAAACCACCAACGCGTTTTGAATGCATTAACTGCAGTTGAGAAAAAAACTCAATAGTAAAGCGTGCTTGACTCTTGAGTGATAGCGTGACCTCCATGGAAATTTCACTTGGGCAACCACTTGAGAAAAACACGCAATACATGTTTTCATTCGGGATCTGATGGAGAAGAAATTTCATTTGGAACTAGCATACCAAATTCATTGTTTGTTAAAAAATCACTGAATGATTCATATAACTAGTAACAACTTGACTCTGAATTCTAATCTAACTTCCATTTAGTCTTAAGATTAAAGCCATCAATATACAAATAAGGAGTGTAAATGCTACTATGATTTGTAACTTTTGTGCTTATCATATATGATTATCAAGAAATTTTACCCATCTGAGTTTGGAATGGATGTGGATCGTTCACTTGCTATTGAACCTGCCAAAGCCGTTTTAGCAACCAAGGCTCACATTCATCGAGTCATCGAGGCTGAAAAGATCCCTTATACATACATAATTTCCAACGGTTTTGCTGGTTACTTCCTTCCAACATTGGGTCAGCAAGGGGTCACCGTGCCCCCAAGGGACAAAGTCATTAGCTTAGGTGATGGAAACACAAAAGGTAAACATAATTTCGGTTTCTTTTCTCATCAAATATTCGAGTATTATAATTTTGGGAATGTGTCTAATGATCTATATTGTAGTTGTTATAAACGATGAACATGACATTGCAACCTACACCATTAAAACCGTTGAGGACCCAAGAACCGTCAATAGAAGTGTCTACATAAAGCCTCCGGGTAACATATACACGTTTAATGAACTCGTGTCGTTGTGGGAGAAAAAGATTGGCAAAACCTTGGAGAAGATCTATTTATCTGAAGACCAAGTATTGAAAAACATAGAGGGTAAGTACTTTTTTCAGTTACAAATCCATGGGTGTTGAATATATAAATAATTTGTTCTTTATCCTCCAGAATCTCAATTTCCACAAAATTTGATATTGTCACTCTTTCATGCGATTTTTGTGAAGGGAGATCATACACACTTTGAAATTAACCCATCATTCGGGGGGGTGGAGGCTTCAGAGCTTTATCCTGATGTTAAATATACCACAGTTGATGAGTATCTGACTCGTTTTATTTGAACGGATTACTATTTCGAGTTTGTTGGCAGAGTGGCCACGGGTTCGTCTGAAACTATACAATGATAATGTTTGTTTTTATAAGGAGTGTATTTTTCAATACCTTATAGTTTGTTTACCATGTTGTGAAAATTTAAAAGAATGAGAAGACAATGTATAATTTAAAAAATAATAAGATATATATTTTCCAATACCTTAGGTTCTTAATATGAACAATTTTGGTACTCTCCCTTTTTCCCCTTCGTTCTTCAATTCCAAGATTGATGCTTTGATCACTAGTAATTTAATTATCAACTAACAAATTAGACCTCACACGGTTCAAAAGGTATTTAACCCTTAGAAACATAAAACCCATGACACTTTGAGACCGTGTTTGATCATGCTTAAAACAATTATATAAGTTAAATAATAATAATAATAATAATAATAATAATAATAATTAGTATTAAGCCCCCCCCCCCCGGGTTACAGTGGGGGCGTAAAACCATGTAAAAGTAATGTTAAAACGTTTTATTCAACTTGTGTGTTGAAGGGGTGAAGGGGGTGGACTCGTTCTTTGCATTGAGACTTCTAAACCTAATGAAAACTAGATGTAAAACGTTCAATCACGCACATTTGTTGCGCGTGTTTACACGCAAATATTAAATTGAAATATAAATAATAGAAAAGAAAAGGCTAAAAGGTTTATGTTTTGTATATAAAATGGGGTTTAAAGCCATTGTTTTAGAGTTATGAATATTAGGCTATGCGTAGTGAATGTGCTATAAAATGGGACGACTTACGACATGTGACGTCCAGTCAGCAAATAATGAGTTTTTGTTTTTGAAATGTATGTTGTAGCCTTATATATATATATACACAAACTATTATAATATTAATAAAACAACAACCAAAGTCGACGACAAAAAGCAATCGCCCCCTTATGACTGGGGCGTGTTGTTCTTTCTCTAAATCGCCCCATTTACTCATCCATTACGCATGGCCTTAGGCCACCATTGTATTCAACAAGATGGTTACAATTATGATTGATCGAGATGATTACCGATAAAAGTTAATTTTCTAGTTATCAAGTGCCTTTAAGAGCATTCCTAGCCAGCCAGCCCTCCATCCGCATCTCTATAACTACACTAAAAAGCACTATATTTTTATCGTGTGTTCAGTAAATAACATTTTTTATACATTTATAATTACAATCTCTCTCTCTACTCATAATCAATTTCAATAAATATTAAAATACATGGAGGCAAACAAATTTTCTCCAAATTTATAATACAACCACCTTTAACAATATTCTATAATTTTACAAAAATATTTCATAAAAAAGTTAATGAGTTGAGAATGCTCTAAATAGATAACCAAGAAATGAGTACCACCTTAGGAAAGAGAAACGTACTGTGGTGCAACACCACATGTTAGGGCATCTCCAATGAGGTGTTTTGAAACCCATGTGGAGGTGTTTTGAAATTCAATACAAGTGCATTATACCATTGGAGGTGGGTGCAAGAATTGAAATGTATTGAAAACACAAACCGGTTTTTGAAGATGAAATAATTCACTATGGAGGGAAAAGTAGGTGATGAGGTGGCAGTTTGAAACACAAACCGGTAATAACCATTGGAGTAGAAATAAAGATTTTTGTAGGTTGGTTTAAAATATAATGTGGCATGCTGAGTTGACGGTTTGAAACAAAAACATATATGCAGCATTGGAGATGCTCTTATAACATGAATTGAGATTTTAATGAAGATATATCATTTGTCAGTGACATATCATTCTCACAAAATATGGAAATGGGTCTCGGAATGGAGCTAATGGTCCCGAAATGGAGCTAATTTCCAAACTCCAAAGTCATGCAATAATTTGATCTAGATCGTGTGTAGTAAAAACTCTTAATATGTGGGTATTATGTGACAAGTGGTATCCTAGACAGTAATAAAAAGTTTTACAAAAAGGTAGTGTATTAAGCAATCATTGCTTAATTATTATTATTTTTAATTATTTTCTAATTATTTAATATAAAGAAAAGAAATAAATATGGGATAATAAAAAATCTGATTAGTTAGAAGAGATGGGGAGAGGAGTTTTATGGATAACTCTCCATACCAAAACTTAGCTCATAACTTAGAGGGGCGGTGCTCATAGTGTTTTGGGAGAGTTTTGAGGCAGGAAGCGCCCTCACTACGAATGGTCTAAGGATATTTTGGATGGAGGTGCAGATGTCTAAGGATATTTTGGATGGAGGTGCAGATATCAATTAACCGGTTTTTGGAATATTAGTTATTCGGTTACTAACCGTAATCGAATATTGGCCAAATAGTCAAAACCTATTATTTCCATAACAGTTTGATGTTACTTACCGGTCTTTGATTGCAAAATCCTAATTTATGTAATCTGTTTAGTTAGGTTATCAATCTGTTAAATGATAATAACCTATTGAAATTAACCTTATGTAAGGCCTCAAGTCGGGGTGCCCTACACTATCATTAGATTTACTCATAAACACAATCATAATTATCAAAGTGCATTAAAACTATTCGCGGAATATAAAAACATCAACCATTCATTACAAAATATTTAAACTTTGTCTTTAAGCATTCAAATTGTCTTAACATAAAATATCATCAGCTTAGTCCATGGCACGTGCCTCCCTTAAGCCAGCTCTTTCATCATATTTGTCTGTGTGCATACTAAAAGTCAGCTACGCTGAGTGTCACACCCCAACCTATGGCGGAAATGTCGGGGCGTGAGCTGATTGCCACAGCTCGCAAGGTACTATCAAGCAATTATAAAGCGACAATATCTAATTAATTTATTTATTATCAAACAACATTTAAATACAACAAAAATAGACAAAATTTCAAATACAAAACCAACTATTATTGTATATGCTTATTATCCTAAAGTCAACTCTACGTAAGCTTCAGTTCGATAAGCAATCCAAATCTATAACCTGCAAATGCGTACAAAATATATATTTGTCAACAACATATGTTGAGTGAGTAGATCACCAGTTTTGACACAAACAAAAAAATGGTAATATATAAAGATATAAATGAATGAATAAAAATAGGCAAAACTGTTATCTGTGAGTATAAACAATGAAATAGTTGAGCAAGTAATGAGTGTCGGTAAAACCATTGCCAACGCGATCGGGCTCCGGCCACTACGACGGTCGTATGATCATACTATAATGAGATTATGTTGGACCTCTCCGAATGCGATTCAAATAAGCAAGTAAGCAAATAGCAAGTAACAAACAGTCATTCAATTGATACACAGCACAAAGATCACAGTTTGCGTTTGAGAATTAATGAGATAAATAATCTGATAAATGGTACACAAATGTCCCCAAGACATTTGAAAACAAGTAAAATAGGGGAGTGATTACTCACCTGGTCGTATGAACGAAACATAAATGATGATGTGAGAGAGATGAACCCTTCGGGATACACCGACAAGGATTCTAGTTAAATAATAATAATAATTAATTATAAACGTTATAACACGTTCTATTGAATTAAGATTTCGATGTGATTAAGTTATGTTTGTGATTAGAATTTTTATTAATTGGTCGATAGAATTCTCTTGTTATTATTAATGTAAAAACAATATAATTGCCTATTATTAAATCAACAAAAACATTACATTTATTATTTATAAAAGTACCGTTAAATATAATAATCATAAGATTAAACTTATAACTAATTAGTTTGAAGGATTAAATATGAGTTGAATATAATACAATTCTACAATTATTTAAATAACATTTAAATAACTATAAAGCAACTATAAATGTGTAAATACATAAATATAACTTGCAATATTAAAATACTTTGATACAAACGTTTAAATATATAAAAAATATAATTTGAAATACTTAACGAAGATCTAATTTTATAAATGTAATTACTACGTTTAAAATACGATTGTTACCATTTTATAAAGAATGATATATATATATAATATTTTTATATATAAAATTAATATAATCGATTTTATAGAGGCGTTCAATTATGAGAAAACATGAATTAGGAGTGTCATGTTTTAATAAAATAAAGTTTATTATTATTAATATATAATTATAATACCTATACATACATACATACATACATACAAGACCGAAAACTTCTAATGAGATTTATGGATAAGAAAAATGTAACTTAGTGATGACGGAAATAACAAATTAATATGTATTCAATATTATATTTAGTTATAATTAACTATACTACTTAAAACAAAGTTTACAAAAATAAAATCCAAAAACGCTTTCAGTGAGGCTCGAACCCGCATGCACAGAATCACAACTCACAGACCAAACCAACTGTGCTACTAGGTTACTTGGTTATAACATGAAAACAAAGATAATTGTTACAGAAACCTGCCAATCCCAACTGTTTAGAAACCCTAGAATTCTAAACCGTTTAATCTGTTAATCGTTAATCTAATTAATGTTAGGGTTATTAAATTACAAGTTAAAACGACCACAATCCATAAGCTAATTACCTGGTTCGATCGCGTTTTGATGGTGAACGGCGGCATGGCAACGACGGCCAAAGACGGGATCCGAAACACTATCAACGGGTCAAATTAACCCAATTGCTTTAGTGGTTGAGTTCACGAGGTTGCAGAGGTGATGTATGAGAGTTTAATTTGATTAAAACGAACTGTTACTGCAATTCGCTAATACAAGTTGACGGGTTTGAATATAATTGATGTTTCGCATCAATTTGATCTAGTTTTCCTAATTAGTTGAGTCGGTTAGTTAGAAATACGCGTATAAACGATCTAAACAATCAATTCCTAATATACAACAAAGATTATTGATCAAGTAAAGAATTCGGGTCACAGGCTGGGTGTCTGGATAGATATACGGGTATGGGTAGAAGGTTAATGGATTTGAATAATATATATTATAACAGATTTGCAAATAGGTCCCTTAAGTATAGAGATGGAAACAAAGGGGGTAAAAGTATAGTTTCGGACAAAAATTGCCAAAAGGTATAAGTTAAAAATATAATATATAGATAATTAAACAATATTATCATAAAAATTAATTAACTAGATATTTTTATTTGATAAAATAACCCGAACGTAAAAGCGGTTCGGGTAACGGATATAAAACAAGAGTTTGAAAACCCGAGTTTTTACAGTTTCCCCTACTTTAGGGAATTTCGTCCCGAACTTAAAGGATACCATAACAACACCATTAAATTTTTAGGTAAGGAAGGGTTTTTTTTAAATATAATTTAAAAATTAATCATAACACAGAAATTTGAATTGTCGAAACAATGCTCCAAATGAAAATCCAATAAGGGCACTTATATATAGGATGTACCAGTGGCGTATCCACCATGTCCTTATCATCTTTACATTTGTACCGTTATCCCAAACTACTTTTCGATTCTATATTATGACACACAATTGTACACATTATGATTTCCATGCGAGGACTTCGATAATTATGTAGGCCTCCATAATTACTTAGGTCGTCGGATGGTCCACATAACTCGTCCCATCGTGTGGTTTAAAAAATATTTGAAAGGCATGATTTTGTGAGGAAAGTTATTAATTTATTATAAATATGAGGAAAGTGTTAACATATTATAAGACCATTGGGAGTTGATTTATTATAAGTGTAAAATCAGAAGATTTTATAAAATATTTCTAATAACGCAATTTAGGTGAACTTTCAAGTTTGATTAATGAAATTAGTGAAAATTTTAAAGTAACTTAAAAGTTAAGAGAAACGGAAACATTGAAGTTGGGATACATAATGCGTCGAAAAGATCGATTGTGAAGAAAGAGAGTGGGGATACGAGCCAACTAACAAATTTACGTGAACTTACCAAAAATTCTATGATTGCAAGGATAACATCAACAAAAGTTTATGTAGAAATTAATTGATAATTGTAGGCGAATAATAACCTGTGATTTTTTTTAAATATTGCAACATTCGAGGTATAATTCATAAGACCGTAAGTACAAATTTGAACAAGATTAAACGAAGACTTTGAGGGATTTAGTTTAGTTAAATGCGAAACTCATGAAATTTAAAGAGGACTTTATACAACATTGAAATATCGCAATTGTGTATTTAAGATGAGGTAAATTATAATATTAAAGTACTGGTACTAGTAATTGAGAATGTAAAAATATTAATGCAAAAATTTATGTATACAAACAAACTGTAAATAGATGAAATTGGGAAGCGGATATTCACGAATCACCGAGATAGTCCTATTCCAATTAAATCTTTAAAATTAGATATAGTATAAAGCGGGTCATTGAAATATCGATAAATTACTCGGGATTTTCCTATCTCCATAACATTGTTAAAATTAATATAAAGGAGTTGCAATATTCATAGTTTATCATGAAAGATTAAATAAATAATGAATATTAAAGTAATAATGAAAAATAGAGACGGGTTGAGAAATAATATATTTGAATAAAAGAAAACGCGAAGCTGGAAATGCATGAACCACCATGACTATTTCAACAACAACTGAAGAAATCATCGAAACATTTTAAATTTCCCAAGATGTATTAAAAATTGAAGTAAGGAGCTGATATCTACGAAACAACATGCGATTCCAACTAAATAGCGAAATCTAACAAGAGTGAAAATGGATTGTTGAGGTACCCACGAACCACCGCATGTTTTCGACAACAATCACGCAAATGTCATTAGATAATAGTGAAAATTAATAATAAAGTTCCAATTAAATCACAATGGGAATTCAATGAAATTCATTTTTTTTATAGTGAAATTAATTTAAAGAATGGAAAATAAATTTTCTATAGCGGAAATAATTTTGTTTAAATAATGACAAGTTCAATTAATAATAGAACTATAACAATTCAATTTCAACGAAAAAAAATTATAAGATGAAAGGTAAATTGTAATGCATGAGATCAATAAATGCACGACGCACAAAAATGTTAAAAATCAAAGTTGAGAGTAGAAATTGACACGTTGTCAATAATTTAATAAGCAAACAAGGTAAAAAGGCAAATTGAATAATATGGTCAACTAATAACTGACTGTCGAAATTGTGTCTTTATAATTGAGAGGAAAAGAAAATTGTTTCGATTTATGAGGATCTAAATATTTTTTGATCAGTTGACGAAATGTTAATGAACCAAATCCTATAATATTTTATTAAGTAAAAACAAACGTATAGATAATTACGGCAATCAACGATATTGATCTTAGAAAAAAATAAGAAAAATTTTATTGTATGCGAAGAAGATACTTATAATGATGGATTTTCCACGTTGTGATTGTTCCAAAATAACTAATTTAGACAAATAATCGTTTAAAGTATAATTGAATACAAAATACGTTTAGACGAAAATGATGAAGACGATAAAAATCTTCTTTGTGAAAACATAACTACGATTGGTTTAATTCAAAACACCTTTGTTAATTGAGCTTATAAAACTTAAATAATTGAGATCGAATGATTTGGGGCACCTCGATAGGTTTGTGAAAACGAGGTTTGACTAACGTAAGCTTGATGAAATTAAGTCTTGCGGGTCTAGAATCGAATAAGCGAGAACGACCTTGTTACATGAAGGAAGCCTGAAAGGCATAGAGTTGATAGGTTCAAGCTAAATGAGCATGGGTAGTACGGTACGGTGCCGGTATAATTTGAACTCGGCGTGAATTAGTAAAGAACAATGCGTTGTTATGAGGGTGAGTAAGGGTAAATGAATAGAAATTTCTCTGAAGGAAATTAGTGAACAAGATTAAATTGATTGCATTAGCGTTTTGAGTTAGAATTTATACTCTATAGATTGTAGGAGCTATCTCTTTAACAGTACTTGTGGTCGTAAAGCGGGTGTAGAGATTATATTATCTATATTGTTTGATGTAGAATCCTTCTGTAATTATGTAAATTGAGATTAAATGATTATAAATAATAAGTTATGTAAATTTTTTTATTAGTTATTAAGGAAATAGTGATATTCGACATAAGTTGTGCTAGTGTTAATCATGACCTAAGGATAAGTCAGAATTTAAATGAGATAATCTATATAACAATTTGTTAAGTAGCTAATATAATCAATGAGGTGATTTGATATGAGATTTTTGTCAAAGAATAACAAATTAAAATGTTAATACTTAAAATTTGAGTGTGATAACTGAGATGTAATTGATAATTATTGGGGGTATTGAGTTACTTGTGATAAGTTCGTTAATTGATAACGTGATAATCGTGAACATGAGGGATATTGTTCAAATATTAAGGTATTTAGTAATACTTTTGTTATAAATATATATTATTGTGGTTATCAGAACCAAATATAGTTAGGTTTTTTCTCCAAGTTATCTTCTCCTATATATACATTTTATTGTATCATATTGTATAACACACCTATTATTGAAATCTCTCTCTTTCTCCCGACATCTCATTGACATATTGTTTTAGCTATTAGGCTTGTTTTACAACACGTTATCAGCACGAATTGCTTTTGGAGTTGGATCTCACATGCATCATAAGGTAAGTATGTTATATATTTGTTCTCTTTCTCTCAAGCGTAAACTATGTTGTAAGTCGAGATGCTAGAGATTCGTCTTTTTCTTATTTTAAATCTATTAGAATAACCCATATTTTAAATATACAAATTTGGGTTAAATCGACGTTCATATTTCATTAAGTAAAATAATGAATTAAGATTTGATTTGTTAGTATGATAATATATCTAAGCTTTTAACTGAAAGTTTGTGACCAGTATAGATGCTATTCTTTTAAATTCTTTCATCCCACAACACCCCTATATTAATTCATTTATTTTAATTTATGATTTATTAACCATACAGTTAAGAGGAATAATAACTTGTACTATATGTATATCACGATGAAAGATTAATTAAAGATTTTAATATTATATTATATGATCCTTTTATTTTTTCTTTGGTTATTGATTTTTTAACGAGGGAGATAAACTCAATTGAAAGTTTGGGGGTTGATATGCTATGAGTTTTTTCTTGGAGAATACGTTGTTTTTAATTAATACCACATATTAATAAATATGGTAATATATAAGTTCCAACCTTAAGTTTAAGCATTTGATTTAATTTCAATATGAAAAATAATTGAACTAACCATGCCTCTCGAATTGGCTAAATATTTACATCATTATTAAATTCTTTATATGATATCTCGTCTTATTGTGCTCAAATAATTATTGTTGATAAATAATCATGTTGTTTAGCAATTTATTTTCTTTTATGTGAAAAGAAAAATATGATACTTATTTTAGGAAGTGATTTTTGTATAAACTAAAAGATGTTATACATTTTTAGTTTTTAATTGTATACAATAATAAAATATTGTTGATACTTTCATCTTATGGTGCATATATATCTTCTATGCAATATCTAGATGAATATTTCTCTTATATATCTCTAGTCTAACTATTATGTGGCATTAAGTGTGGAATTTTATTTATAAATACTTTGATTTTGAAATTAGTTTGTTTTCACTATACCATAGAGGAGATCATTGATGAGATATGCGAAAATTCCAATATATTAAGATTAAGTTTCACTAGGCCATTCAATGTGATTACTTATGAATTTAATTTATTATGGATTTAATTTTGACTATTCATTGGTTAGTTACATGAAAGTTTTCCATGTATATGTTACTGGATTATTACTTGCTTCTATCTACATGTGCACACATATATGCTTAGATACATGGGCTGTATACACAAATTGTTAATTTTCAGTTTTGTTGTATTTTATTCATGAAAACTTAGAAATTTAAGTCAAACTATTTGTATGGGCCAACTGTTATATCCACATGATTGGTGTTAAAAAAAATTAGTTAGATTCTAGTATGAATTCTAAATACATGCATATATACGTGTATTCATTAGCTTGAATCATACTTTGTAATTATTACATGAATTCGAAGTCATGTCATTTTAATTTATAATATACATTAGACATATAAGATTCTTAATTTATTATTGAATTATTAGCCTATTTTACCATCTTACATTTATATATACATATTTAATAAAGCAAATAAAAGACCAAGTTATATGTTTTATTATTATTAATCTCATAAAAGGATACAAATAAGTTTTGATATGACACCCTTGGTGTTATACTTTCTAAATTTCATTATTGATGGTATAAAGTATTAGCCTCATTTGGTCATTAGTTCTCATACAATATTATGTGAAGAGAATATTACTTATGAGAACGAGTTGGTTAAACCATTTTCATTGTCACGTCTTTATTGCTCCTAAAGTAACAATTTTATTAAAATAATATGAAGTGTTTTAGATAACTTCATACGAAAGTAATACTGTCATGAAACTTGTTTGGTTTTACTTAATTCTCAAAAGTAAATGTGACTATACATTGTTTATTGTGATCATGGGCATAATTGAAAAGATTGTAAGGATGATCATTTTAATAACGAGATCGATCATGAGAATTTTAATGATATTCATGCTAATAATGAGATTGACCACCAAGAGTGGCAAATAGATTAATCACATTTGAGAACAAAATATGGAAATACAAATGTGAAATCACATGATCGCATGAAACGATAATACAATATTCTCATTTTCTCATATTTATAGCATTGTATTAAAGAAGCATAATATGTATACGATCATAAACCTAAAGTTTATGGATCATTATTATATAATGGCATGACTGGTTAGACCACACCGAGTCAATGATGTGATATATATTGAAGAACCAAATGATTCTTCGTGATAATTGAACTTGCAAAGTTTTCTCTCTAGGGAAATTACTTATTTACCAACTGAAGGAGGGTGTGAATCCCTAAATGTTATGGAATTGAGAAAAGGATACACATATCCTAACATGATACCATTTAGTGTTTTGAAAATCGATGCATCGTCTAAATGGTTATCAAGATCGCAACTTCATGTTTGCATGATCTATGACTTAGCTAATAAGATACCAACCATATTATTCCAGATTGGTATATTTACATTTGGTTATGAATTTGATATCCAAGTTAATAATGATCATTGGAATAAGTGTTGAACTTCATAACAGATTATGTTCTTACATAAATTGTTTTGTTAAAGACGATTACTCAACGTTTATAATTTGTTGCAAAGGCAATATCACAAGAACAAAGATGTTTGAATTTGAGTACATATGATTTTACATGCCTTAGAAACTAATACACATCAAGCCAACAAGTTATGATACTTCATCCCCATAGTAATTGGTTTTTGGTCAGTAACCAATCATTTCTCATCTAATATTTCGTGTGTTTTATATACTGAAATTAATCCACCACAAAACACAAAGATGAGGTCACAAAAAAAGTTGGGAATTTATGTCGGTATTAAATATTATTTATGATTATATACTTAGAGCCACCAATGAGATATTTACTTTTGGCTCATTAGTTTTCACTTTAGTGAATCAACATTCCCAACATTAGGGGAGAAATAAAGCAGTTGGAAAATGAATTTAGTTGGAATGAATTATCATTGATCCTCAAACTAAATTATATGAGCTAAAAAGTTCAAAGGATAATTCATGTACATAGATTAGAGAATCAATTACCGGATGATTCACTGACCAAAAGAGAGTGTCTAACTAAGACACCTATACGAACTGCTAATGCTCCAATTAATAAATGTCCCAGAAGGACAAACACATATTGATAATAAGTCTAACGCACGCGTGTAGCGTGGTAGACTGATCAGTACCAAAGGAAAATTTTCCTCGAAAATTGGAGCAAATAATGAAGATGGTTAAGTCGAGGTGCAGTAAAAGGTCTCTTGAAAGAGATTAGACATGATGGTTCTTGAAGAATCTTAGGTACCTGAAAACAAAGAGCTCTCAATAAATTATATTGTATCATGTCTACAAAGATATATGGAATCGAAATAAAGTCGACGTCATTATACATATATAATTAGCACTTGAAATGATAATGAGGATCAAGATTTAAGATCTGCCTACGAATGAAAACATGTGAATGAATGGCCAAAAGAAGAAAGACGCAAATAGGGCAGAGTTGAACTTTATTTAAGTTGAATTATCTAAATACGGAAAGTTTTTGGACCAGTAGTCCATGCAACTAAAGTTGTAAAATGTGTTAGATACAAATGGGTCTTTTATGTGAGTTATGAAAATATAAAGTGATATAAGACAAAATTGGTTTCACGAGGATTTTGCAAAGACCCATGATTAATTATGAGGAGACGCCTTATCCAATGGTGGAAGCAATGACTTTCCGATATCTAAATAGTCTGGTAATACAAAGAGAGAATTAATATGCGTCTAATAAATATTGTGATTCAGTTGATACATAAGGTTCACAAGAAAGTTTTTGAAGGATTTGAATTAACAAATCATGTAAAGTAAGTTCTCGAGAACACAATGATTGTTGTGTATCATATTTGAATACGTTACAATTATTGAATATGTTGAACATAAATGGAACTCCTGAAGAGTTTCCTAAGGTAGTTGAATGCTTGAAAAGTTAATTGATACATCTTAATGATTGAATTCTTGTACATCAATAAGCATACACATATAATGTACATGATGAGTACAATATCTCAATAAACAAAGATATTGTACAATATGGATTTTTGATATTTCATACAAAATGATATGTTAATGAGCAAGTTTATGCAGCAAAAATCCTGGAAAAGCAAATGTGTGTGCATAATTTGTCAAGTTGAAAAGAAGTCCATGATGGATTGGTAAATGCATGGATTTATGCTTACTAAGTATGAATTAATCAAATTGAGCTTGATAAATATTTTGATAAAGAAGGAGATAAGTTGGATTTAAATAGCCATACTTTTTATCAAAATTTCACTCTTAAAAGTTCACTAAAATCATGCACTGATGATGTACACATCATCGAGAGAAACTTATGAGCTTTTAAAGAGAAAAATATTTTTCAAAGACCTTGAAAAGGTGTGATTATTGCTCGACTTATAGTTCGAGTATATGTGTAATTATATGTTTATAAAACCATCGAAGATCTAAGAAATTTTGAGACATTTTACCATAGACAAATTTAATCCTTTTAGCACGTTAAAGGATGTCAAACAATGACTCTATATCATTTCCTATATGAATATGAATTATTATTGGAAATATCATAATGCATATATGCATTATGTCATACTGTTAGCTATATAGGATTATTGTTTTCTTGTTTATATTTATCAGCATGTGTCATGCTAGGAGACATCCGAATGAGTTAAAACATATATTTCAGGTATGAAAGATATGTGTTTATATTTTACTAACCCATCAAAACAAGTTTGGCTAGTCTTGTTTATGCAGAGAAACACATCAGGATCATAGTGTTTACCATATGAAGCAATAGAAGTTTTCACGTGAAGACTTAAAGATCCTGATGTGTTTACTGAAACACATCAGAAGTTTTCACAGATGAAGCAATAGAAGTTTTCACAGATGAAGCAACATTATTCAACTTAAAGATTCAAATGTCAAGTGACGAAGATGCAAATGAGTGACTACAAAAGTTTTGGGTAACATTCACAGAAGATCGATATATACCATTTTAAAGGATATATAAATCAGGGGGAGACAATACGCGTTGCACTCTTTTTCCCTTATCTATGGTTTTGTCCACTGGGTTTTCCTAGCAAGGTTTTTAATGAGGCAACATCTTCAAGGGTATTGAGTTGATAACCAAGGGGGAGTGTTATAAATATATATTATTGTGGTTATCGGAACCAAATATAGTGAGGCTTTTTCTCCAAGTTATCTTCTCCTATATATACATGTCATTGTATCATATTGTATAACACACCTATTAATGAAATCTCTCTCTTTCTCCCGACATCTCATTGTCATATTGTTTTAGCTATTAGGCTTGTTTTACAACAACTTTTATTATATTTGATAGTCTGATGATGTTATAATATGCGTATGAGAAAATAGCTATTAATTGCTCTTGATAATTTGTGATTGTGATAATATGAGTGCGAGATAACTGATTAGATAATTAAATAGTAAATTGTTAAGATGGAGTTGTGATAACAGAGTCATAGTGAGTGAATGGTTTGTGCTTCATCATGGGAATGAAAATATTTGTGAGTATGTGAATGAATTGAATCAATAAGTCTTGGTTCAATGTAATTGAATAATTAAATAATTGAGTCAAATCGTAACTTGTTTCAAATAGAATAAAATTCATAAACAAATAATAAATAACGTAAGTTTCTCGATATATTGGGTTTCCCATGAGCTTATTCATGATATTTTGTTGGTCCATGAGTGTTACGTGCCATTTTAACCGACCAAACTAAATAACGAATGACAAATGTAGGTATGAGTAGTTGAAGTATCTCGTGTATCACCACGCGTGATAATGCTCCAACCAAATATCATAAATATAATAATTGTGAAAATGAATAGTTGGCGTGTCCATGGCGTCCCATGGATTTTTCACGCGACTAGACATTTTAAAAGTAATAAAATAATAACAACAAAACGCAATGGAAAAAATGTAACCGTTAACTGATTACGGTAAACACTAAAAAGGTAAAAACAAAACTTAGGAAATCCTAAAAGAAATTCATGTCAACGAAAACAACCAACAAAAATTTAAATGTAAATATATATCTTGGGAATGAGGCATTGCGTCGGAGTTATAAAAATATTTTGAGGATGAGACACAGTCTCGGAGTAATAAAATAATTTGAGAGTGAATCATAGCTTCGGAGCTGTGCGTGTGCATGACAAATAAAATAAACAATTAAATATGTACTTAATCTAACAAGTAATTACGTAAGCTGTAAACAATCAAATAGAACACATCAGGTAAACAAATAAACACATATGGGGCTCTTAAGCATGTTACTAAGGCACCACTAACGACCTATCTTAAATCTTCGGCTCTGATACCAATCTGTCACACCCCAACCTATGGCGGAAATGTCGGGGCGTGAGCTGATTGCCACAGCTCGCAAGGTACTATCAAGCATTTATAAAGCGACAACATCTAATTAATTTTTTTATTATCAAACAACATTTAAATACAATAAAAATAGAAAAAATTTCAAATACAAAACCAACTATTCTTGTATATGTTTATTATCCTAAAGTCAACTCTACGTAAGCTTCAGTTCGATAAGCAATCCAAATCTATAACCTGCAAATGCGTACAAAATATATATTTGTCAACAACACATGTTGAGTGAGTAGATCACCAGTTTTGACACAAACAAAAAAATGGTAATATATAAAGATATAAATGAATGAATAAAAATAGGCAAAACTGTTATCTGTGAGTATAAACAATGAAATCGTTGAGCAAGTAATGAGTGTCGGTGAAACCATTGCCAACGCGATCGGGCTCCGGCCACTACGACGGTCGTATGATCATACTATAATGAGATTATGTTGGACCTCTCCGAATGCGATTCAAGTAAGCAAGTAAGCAAATAGCAAGTAACAAACAGTCATTCAATTGATACACAACACAAAGATCACAGTTTGCATTTGAGAATTAATGAGATAAATAATATGATAAATGGTACGCAAATGTCCCCAAAACATTTGAAAACAAGTAAATTAGGGGAGTGATTACTCACTTGGTCGTATGAACGAAACATAAATGATGATGTGAGAGAGATGAACCCTTCAGGATACACCGACAAGGATTCCTAGTTAAATAATAATAATAATAATAATAATAATAGAATTCTCTTGTTATTATTAATGCAAAAACAATATAATTGCCTACTATTAAATCAACAAAAACATTACATTTATTATTTATAAAAGTACCGTTAAATATAATAATCATAAGATTAAACTTATAACTAACTAGTTTGAAGGATTAAATATGAGTTGAATATAATACAATTATACAATTATTTAAATAACATTTAAATAACTATAAAGCAACTATAAATGTGTACAATACATAAATATAACTTGCAATATTAAAATACTTTGATACAAACGTTTAAATGTATAAAATAAATATAATTTGGAATACTTAACGAAGATCTAATTTTATAAATGTAATTACTACGTTTAAAATACAATTGTTACCATTTTATAAAGAATGATATATATATATATATATATATATATATATATATATATATATATATGTGTGTGTGTGTGTGTGTGTGTGTGTGTGTGTGTATAATATTTTTATATATAAAATTAATATAATCGAGTTTATAGAGGCGTTCAACTATGAGAAAACATGAATTAGGAGTGTCATGTTTTAATAAAATAAAGTTTACTATTATTAATATATAATTATAATACCTATACATACATACATACAAAACCGAAAACTTCTAATGAGATTTATGGATAAGAAAAACGTAACTTAGTGATGACGGAAATAAAAAAATTAATATTTATTCAATATTATATTTAGTTATAATTAACTATACTACTTAAAACAAAGTTTACAAAAATAAAATCCAAAAAACGCTTTCAGTGAGGCTCGAACCCGCATGCACAGAATCACAACTCACAGACCAAACCAACTGTGCTACTAGGTTACTTTGTTATAACATGAAAACAAAGATAATTGTTACAGAAACCTGCCAATCCCAACTGTTTAGAAACCCTAGAATTCTAAACCGTTTAAAATGTTAATCGTTAATCTAATTAATGTTAGGGTTATTAAATAACAAGTTAAAACGACCACAATCCATAAGCTAGTTACCTGGTTCGATCGCGTATTGATGGTGAACGGCGGCATGGTAACGGCGGCCAAAGATAGGATCCGAAACACTATCAACGGGTCAAATTAATTCAATTGCTTTAGTGGTTGAGTTCACGAGGTTGCAGAGGTGATGTATGAGAGTTTAATTTGATTAAAACGAACTGTTACTGCATTTCGCTAATACGAGTTGACGGGTTTGAATATAATTGACGTTTCGCATCAATTTGATCTAGTTTTCCTAATTAGTTGAGTCGGTTAGTTAGAAATACGCGTATAAACGATCTAAACAATCAATCCCTAATATACAACGAAGATTATTGATCAAGTAAAGAATTCGGGTCACGGGCTGGGTGTCTGGATAGATATACGGGTATGGGTAGAGGGTTAATGGGTTTGAATAATATATTTTATAACAGATTTGCAAATAGGTCCCTTAAGTATAGAGATGAAAATAAAGGGGGTAAAAGTATAGTTTTGGGCAAAAATTGCCAAAAGGTATAAGTTAAAATATAATATATAGATAATTAAACAATATTATCATAAAAATTAATTAACTCGATATTTTTATTTGATAAAATAACCCGAACGTAAAAGCGGTTCGGGTAACGGATATAAAACAAGAGTTTGAAAACCCGAGTTGTTACGCTGAGTGAGTTCTAGTAAACCGGCAACATACATTACATTCACATACTTATATAATATATATATATATATATATATATATATATATATAAATATATATAAGGGAAGGATCTTTTGAGAACTTGATAAGTTGTAAGAACTTTAAGAACTCAATATAGACCACACAATCAATTAAATGAGTATTGAATATGTGGTTGAGAAGAAATCTGATTAAAAAATTAATCCGAAGAGAATAAAGATTTTTGATAATTACACAAGTTTAAATTTTAGTTACATATGTGTAATAAGTCAATTCGGTGTGTAAAAAAATACTTTAATATTTTTTACGTTACTTACTCTTACGTATTACATGTGTGTAATAAAATTCAAAAAAAAATGTTACGTTGAGTTCTTTTGAGTTCTTAAAACTTAAAGTGGTTCTCAAAAGAAATCAATCATATATATATATATATATAGGGATGGATCTTGCGAGAAGTGATATTACAGCGAGAAGTGAAGGTATAACTCCATTAATCCCTAATTTCACTCCCTTTCATATGATGTTACATACATATATGTAGGTTGGTTGTATTATTTTCTTAATTAAACAATCAAACCTACCTACAAACATATAAATGTACCGAGCCACATTCAAACCTATGTACCTACACACATACAAACATACATACACATATACAAACATACGCACCTACACACATACATATGCACCTACACACCTGTCACACCCCGACCAAAGACGGCGGAACATGCCGGAGTGCAACGTGATTGGACAAATACACAAGACACTATTTAAAGTGACAATATTTAATCAACTCATTTCATAAATCAATAAACAACACATCTCGTTCATGCAAACAAATTGAATACAAATAAACAAATATATTGTTCGTTTTACTAATATCCTAATAGTCTTGGTAACGTTTTCGTCAAGTCCTCGAGTCAACAAAAGTCAAACCTGTAACATTTCATAAAATAAAGTTTATCAACACAAAGGTCGGTGAGCAATTCATAAGTTTGGGTATATAAGTATATAGTAAGAAAAGCCACAAAACTTGTATACGAAACGATAAATAAAAGCAATAACTTGGATAAATAGATACCGCTAATAGAATTACGTTAGCGACACCTAGCTATAAGGGGGTGCCAAATAGTCTAGGATTTTATAGTTATTGTTAATTGCATTACGTTAACGACACCTTGCTACAAGGGGTTGCCAAATAGACTAGGATTTTATAGTTCCACCAACCAAAAGCGATAAACACATAGGTATATAATTGTAACATCCTACTTTTGGTTATAATAATAAAATAAATTTCGTTTATTTTATATTGTGTCGTTTACCAGTTTAGATAATAAACTGTACACGGTTGGGCTTGGACTTTAAAAAGATAGAATAAAATATGGAATGGGCCTTAGGTTCATGGGCTTAAGGGAGTATAAATACCCTTAAACCCTAATCCTTTCCATTTTATCCATCTCCACACCATAGCCTACACCATCAAAAACACACACGTCATCCTAAATCCCGAGTCATGATCCGAAGTTGAGAACCCGAGCTTGATAGTGTTAGACGAGCCAAAACCTACCTCAAGACCAGCTCGTGTTCGTAAACCGACTTGTTTATGGTTCGTTTATATCAAGCACTTGTTCAATCCCGAGTCAAGATCCGAAGTTGAGAACCCGAGCTTGATAGTGTTAGACGAGCCAAAACCTATAGCCCCAATCTTCACATTGTCTCATATACCAGTTAAGATAGAATGTGTTTTTGAGTTTTTATAAAGGAGGGAAAGGAAAACAAAGGATAGTTAAAAAATGGGTATTTTTGAGTTTTTTTTAGAATGGAAATGAAAGGAGTATGAGGAGTTAGGAGGGATTAAATTGATGTTTTTTCGCAACAAATTATCCTCTCATAAATGGACTGATTGCTAAAGATAACATAGTTGTCTTTTCCTTTCCTCTAATTTCCTTTCAACTCAAGAACACACCCAATTAAAAAAAATTATTTCCCTTCCTTTCCCTTTCTTATCCTTCCCTCTCCTTTCTTTTTCTTTCCTTGGTTAAAACACTCAAGAACAAGAGTGTTTCTTCTAATGTAATAGATGGACGTGATCAATTGATTATGACCATAAATCCATATTGATGTGTTTTATAAGTAGGATAATGTCCCGTGTAAAATATATGTGAAAAATATAGAAAACGTTAAATATACATACATGATATGCGTAATGAACATTATAATTTTATAAATTATAGAGTATTACATAATGAATGATAATGGATGGGTAATTCATATTTCCTAAAATACATATATTAGTAAAAATAATTTGTATTTTATAATATTTAAAAGAGGAATGTTGTGAATCTATACCTATTAAAGAAAGAGAGTGAAATTAGAGATTAATGGGGTTACACCTTCATTTCTCGCACTTCTCGCGGTAAAAAAACTTCTGAAATGATCTAATACCTAATAACTATATATATATCCGAAGATATATATTACATAATTAACATGTTTACCTTCCTTTCATGTATAGTTATATATATTTCTTTTTTCATACTTTCATACTTTTCGTACCTTCTTTTTTTAACTTACATAATACATACATAACTATCTGTCACACACCAAACATAGAACCAAGGCGTATGACCAATAGTTGGTACATGTTTTATAATTACATCAGATTTGCGGGTTGTTTTTAGCGGAAGACCTTTATAATAAAATATTTAATTAATTTGAAAATTTTTTGATTATTAAATATTCAAGTGACTGCAAGTAAAATATTAATTTATTTTGAAAACTAATCGGATAGCGAATATCCAAGTGTTGAAATATAAATTTTTGATAAACTTGTTTATGATATTTAATAATTAAAACTAAGCAATCTCCTTATAACGAGCCTCTAAGAAAGTGTTTATGTTTATGAAAAAGCTTAGCGCGACCTCTTTTGTCTGCGTCTTGCAGATCATGCGCAAACATTGCTATTTGCAGACGGTTTGTTTTCTCGAAGACGCTTCATTAAAAAACGTTTGCTCAAACTCTTCTTGGTGCAGACTTGGCTCATCCACTTCTAAGATCTTATAAGCTCTACAGAGTGTTAAAACACCAAGATCAAAAACACCAAGTGTATGACCTAACCGAATAACCCTAACCAGACGATACAAAATCAATCAATCAAGGCAATAAGGAGAATCACATGCAAAAATTATATAAAAACAATAACTAACACATTCAACATCAAAATAGATAAAGTTTTTTAAACTTAATACGTCATGTAATTTATAAAAACCAAATACACCGTCAAGCAAAATCGGTATTCATCAAAACCTAGGTAGTTAGGGAGTTTACCAAACAATCATACTCAAGAACAAAACAAAATAAATAGGTCTACAAACTGAATTCATAATGAAAACAATAAATTCAAACCACAAAATAATAATGTTTGAATGAGTAGATATCAATCCTGAACACTCTCTATGCTCAAACCAACCCGTGCTTGCTTCCTTCTCAAACATATGACGGTAGGGTAAAAACCCTCCCTGCTGACTTGCGTGACAATCTCATGGCCGCTCCCTTTGAAATAATTACTAAACCCTTGATATAACTTCTGTTGTTGGTTCCAGGAATGTTTTCATGGGCTTGTTAGTTATATTAGTGGACTTTTCTTTTGTTTATTGGACCACTGCTTAAATTATGGTCAGACCTTTAATTTATCACTGGTCCACTTAGTCCATTCATCATATTTGGAATTTATAGAGCTCGTGGCCTACATAAAATGTTACACCAACATTAATGAGCATTCAAACTCAATTATTATCCCATTAAAATGTTGAATGTGAATTACATTAGAAAACCGATTTCTTTATGTATATAATTAACTAGGTTAGGAACCCGTGTATTACACGGGTTGGATAATAAAAACGATATAATTGATAAATCTTTAAATACACTATTTGATTAAAATTATGTATTACATATAATATTGAAAGATGAAAAGTTCCTAAATTACAAATAAGTTGCAAGTTTTATATATACAAATATTGCTACAATTTTACCGAAACATTAACAAACCATACGTTATATAGCAACAAAGCATATACAAATCATATACAATTATTTGAACTAATTGCTAGTTTCCCTAACCATTGATGATGTCATCTGATGTCTAATTATTTCTTCTACTATTAACTGCAATTCACAACAAAAAATAACCAAACTAACCATGATTTAACGCCCAACACTTGTCTCATTCATTCAGTTCGATTTGTACATTCATAATCAGTCAAATATATCGAAAGAGAGAAAAAAAAGGAAAGAAAGACTAGCTAAATTCATTTAAGCTCGATTTCAAAATAATAAGGCTTTTGTATTCATATGTGACACTCATATTGCTAATCAAAATACTGGACAAGCAACGTTCCGATTCCAATCGGTCCATACGAAATTCTTCACTTTGGCCTTCTAACCAACCCGCTTATGTTTTTGATCTTGTAAATAAGGTTTTTTGGTCAAAATAACCTATAATAATCTGATCAATTGGTTTCTACCCAACTCGCTAACGTTTCTGGTCATGTTTTTATCATGGTAACATCCAAATTTGTCATTGACAAAGGGGATCTATTACACGCAACTTGGAAAAAAATATAAACCAAGAGTGAATATACTTCAGGTTCGTAAAAAGAGTAAATAAGTTATTTGGGCAATCATAATCAATAAAATGGGTGGTGCAATGAAGATGACTTTATAATATGATTCAAACACCCTTAGTTGTAGTCCACAATAAGGCTAGATAAGGAATGTATATGATAATGATAAGGCTAGATAAGGAATGTATCAAATCTTATTATTATTATTTTTTTTATATTTTTGGTTTTAATTAAATATTGGTTTTATATTAATAAATTTAATTAGAATTATAGGTTAATACATGAGAGTGCCACTTGACAAACTATTAGGCCAACTAAGGGGTTTGTGGTTCAACCAACATTTTTGTTTATTATAATAGTAGATATTGATTTGGGCACATTTAGCTCGTTGACACTTAAAAGCATTTAATGTCTAAATATAAACCAATCTAACTCCTCTAATAAAAGACTACCACTAAGTGCCACTTGTCAAATTCTCGTCAATTCTTAGACTTTTTAACCCATTTTTCAAATATGAATCCTATGGGTCGTCATTACCCACCATGTGTGTAATTCGGATCTGGATCTTTTATTCCTTCCTAAACCCTAAACCTAAATCACACAACTATCCAAACTCCCATTCATCCCCCTCTCCTGGTCATTACCCACCCTCCACGGCCGCCACTACCACCATTGCCCGCACCGCCACTCCACGACCTCTTTCTGGTTTCCACACATCCATCAATCCATCCATCCCCTCTTCGTGGTAGCTGAATACTATTATCGCCCCTCCACGGCCGCCACTACCACCACTGCCCGCATCGCCACTCCACGACCTCTTTCCGGTTTCCACACATCCATCAATCCATCCATCGATCGAAAACTCTCCTTCAACGCCAAATATGAATACCGGACCGGGAATCTTCTCCGATATCGGCAAGAAAGCCAAAGGTTATTTCAATTCATTTCGATTCGCCCTAACTTGTTTGTTTGTTTGACCTAATTAAAAACAAACAAATTAATTTCAAGTGTCATTAATAAGTTTTTGCTTGAATATTAGCAAAGTTACTGGCTGATCTCGCCTACAAATACTCAGTTGACTACTACTTTGACTCCCCATATTCAATTGAAGCAAGAAACAGAGTAAATATTTCTTTACATCATTATATTCATATTTATTTATAAAAAGTATTTTGAAATAATTTAATTTTGTTGACACAGGGGTTTGATGTTCCGTGGTGGAAAAAGGCTTTAGGACAGAAGTTAACAGGCATGATTAACGAAATCGGTTTATACATTTAAGTTTATAATTTGTGGTCAACGGGCCGTGTTGACCGAGTGTTTTGTGCAGGTGGAAAGATAGATATTTATCGCAGTGTATATAAGAAGCTCATCGACCGGTGTATCTCGGTTACTATGTCCAAGTGGATGATGAAAAATAGCGCGGACTCTGAAAATATTAATTGGTAAATGCTACGTACTGCCATGAAGAACCAGATGTGCATTCACTAAACTTTTATCGAGTAAGTTGTTTTTTTATTTGTTGGGTAATTCCGATTTGTAATGTTAAGTTTTAAATAATAATTAAAACAAAAATAAAGATCATTTCTAATTTGTTTAAAAAAGTCAATGTATTTTAGGTTACGTTTAAAATGTTGTTTTTTTTATAATATTTCAGTATGCATAGTCAATCAAATTATAAACTCATTTTAACAAAAATTATGAGTGGTCAAACTCAATAAAAATAAAGATTATTTCAAATTAGTTTAAAAAAGTCAATGTATTTTAGGTTATGTTTAAAATGTTGTTTTTATTATAATTTTTCATTATGCATAGTCAGTCAAATTATAACTCATTTTAACAAACATTATGACTGGTCAAACTCATAGAGCTTTAGGAAATACATTCAAATTAGAAACTCATCTTAACCAAAAAAAAGATATTTTTAGGAAATATTTCGTTTTTTTTTTATAAAACACTATAACCAATTTTGAGTTTAAATAGAATGAAATAAAATCCTATAATTGAATATTACCAAATATAAAACTTACCAACTCACACTAATTTAGGTTTCAATGTCTTTAAATTTCAATATAATTCGTTATATTATAATTTATATAGACATTATGTAGTCTTAAACAAATACAACAGATTATATTTTGTTAACTTATTAGGTTATGTTTAAAATGTTGTTTTTATTATAATTTTTCTTAATTTTAGTCAAACAAATTAGAAACTCATTTTAGGTAGGTATATGAGTGGTCAAACTCATATGACTTTAGAAATAAATTCAAATTAGAAACTCATTTTAACCAAAATTAAACATATTTTTAGGAGATAATTTTGTTTTTTAAATTACAAACTCATTTTTAACCAAAAATGAAGATTTTTAGGAAACGGTTTCAAATTACTTTTATATCACATAATATCAAATTTAACAAATCACACTATTTCCGGTTTCAATATCTTTAATTTTAATAAATTCGTTATATTGACATTATGTATATCATTTTTTTATATGTTATGTTTTTTTAGAAAATGATGTAGTAAAAAAGAAATACGACATCAAAATTTAAGGTTACGTTTAAAATGTTGTTTTTATTATAATTTTTCATTATGCATAGTTAAAAAAATTATAAACTCATTTTAACAAAAATTATGAGTGGTCAAACTCATAGGACTTTAGGAAATAAATTCAAGTTAGTAACTCAATTTAACCAAAAATAAAGATATTTTTACGAAATATTTCGTTTTTTATTTAAATTAGTATAACCAATGTATAGTTTAAACAAAATTAATTAAAATCCTCTAATTGAATATTGCCAAATTTAAAACTTAACAACTTCCACTTATTTGGGTTTCAATATCTCTAAATTTCAATATAATTAAAAATATCCCGTATTTTTAGTATTCTTCAATTATCCTGTAATTTTAGGGGAATAATTAAAAAAGGTTTTAAAAATAACATTCCTTATTTACTATTTTCAACACTATATCTATCTATTCTAATAAAATAGTACCTATTTTTGTCACTTGTCATCCTCACATTTTTTTCACTTATTTTAATATATGGTCCTTATCTTTTAAACCATGTCAATATATGAATTTAAGTTTGTTTTTATTATATGTAAATCCTAATCAATTCATTCATTAACATTAATGGTGAAATATATCAATATTATAATTAACGTTACAAGTTTGTTAGAATATAATTTTAAAGTCACATGTAATTATGTAATTATGTAATTGCAAATTTAAGCAAATAAAGGTTCATTATTGTCGAAGAATTTAGATTTGTATGGTAAACTACAAATTATTTTTTAAATTGGGATTCGAGCAACAATGCATAATTTTTATATAAGATTGGTTTCAAATTTGGATTTAAAATCTTCTCATATGCATTTAAACTCGGGAAAATGTGTATTTTCTTAATTTTCTCCAAACGTTTTTGTATAAATATTGCAAACATAGAGAATACCTATTATATATCTTGGTCTTTAGCATTAAATTATTGAAGTTGAATTATATATTTATAATCTATATGTATACCGATTTACTATATGAAGTATATGTCATTTATTTATATGCTTTTTTTTGTGTAGTATAAAGAGTTTTAGTAGTAAAAAATCAATATTTTATTTTCAATATTTTCTTTATAATTCAGACCAAAATGCTTCAGAACATATATTTTCACATTAATTTACAAAAAAATAGTTAATCCGGTTAAAAGTCATTTACCATGCTTCCAACAAATCCGAAATCTTTGCTTTTTTTTCTATAAGTTTTTAAAATATATATATCGATTAATTAAATATTCCAACAACTCCTATAATATTTACAAATAACAGAGGATTAGTATTCAAAATTTAAACATTCCTTATAAAATACTTTCATCTCTCATAAATAAGAATCACTACCTTCACTTTATGCAACTTTAAATATTCTATTATTCTACTAACTAAGAATAATCACTTTTCCTTGAACATGACTTTAAGGTTAGTATGTCTTTGTCATTTTCAATTAACATGAAATGAAAAAAAAACATTTTGTTATATTTTAATTTCCGGTTTTATATGTTGCTTTATTATACAATTGTTAATTGTAAAATATAAAATCAAGTAAATATTTGTCATACACAGAATATTAGTGACACCAAATTTATCATGATCAATCAATTTTAAATTCTAAAAATTATAAGGATGACTATATCATCAAAGTTCAGGTAATCTGGTTTTTAGATAATCATGTTTTGGGATAAACATGAGCACATGATCTGTTAGTGCACGGTTTTGCGTCTGGAGTCTTTGTATTTATCGTTAATGTTTATTTGATAATTAATGTAATATTTAATGTTTATATTTGACTAGTTCGTTAAGATTAAGTCTAGTTCGCTAGGGATGTTAGCGAACTAAGACTAGTTCGTTAAGGTTAAGTCTAGTTCACTAGGGATGTTAGCGAACTAAGACATTATAATGTATTCCCTCCTGATTCGTTAGGGGATGTTAAAGAATCAGGGGGTGGTTTGTTCTGTTAAGTTATGTAACGAAGGGGAAGCTGGCTCGCTAGGGGATGTTTGCGAACCAGGTCGCCTTCTATATATAGTGAACAACTGTTCACTTGTAATTAAAGTTTTGAGATATAAGTTTATAGAGAAAAATCTTGAGTAATTACTCTCTCTCAAGCTTCATCTTAACATTATTGATAATAGATACACATACATAACATTAAATCAAGGTTAATTATGAGCTAGATCTTTAATAGTGGTAATTGGATAATCTACAGATTTGAGATCTGTTTTATTGTTACGACTGTTAATCCGGGATCAAACAAGTGGTATCAGAGCTGTTGGTGCTCTTTACACTTGATTTGGTGTTTTAAGTGTTATTGTTATTGTTATTATTATTAAGTTTTTCGGTTTTTTTGATTTTGAATCAATTTGAGTTTATTTTGGTTGAATTATGTATGGATTGAATGGAATTCGTGTTGATTAAGGTATGGATAGGTGTGGTTAAGAGGAATTGAGGTTTGAATTGGAATTGGGTGATCTGGTTTTGGTTTCGGTTTAAGTCCGAAACAGGGTGTTTGTTTTTGGTGAATTTGATTTGGTTAAAGTGTTAATCGATTACGAGGATATGTGTATTGGATTCGGAATTGGATTACGAGAATTTTGATTGGTTATTTGTGCAATTTGGTTGAGTAACGAGGTTGTATTACGAATTTGGTATTTCTGGGTTTCTGGGTTAATCTTCATAATTTCTGGAAATTAGTTTGAAGATTTGAAGATGAACCTGACTCGTTATCTTCTTCCTGGTGATTCGCTATATGTTTCTTGGTGATTCGTTATCAACAGTGTTACTTCGCTACCTTGTTCATTAGCGAGTTCGTGTGAGTTATTGATTCATGTTATCTAGTTCGTTAACTAGATTAACTGATTCGTGTGACACGTGTTCTTCTTGGGATTTGTGTCATAACAACCTTTGCCACGTGGCATAAGGTGTCAGAGTTTGTTACAAACGGTTGTAACAACCTGATTCGCTATAGTGTGATTCGCTAATCCACTGTAGCTGATTCGCTAAGCATTCCTTAGTGATTCGCTAAGTTTATGTTGGCGATTCGTTACTGATTATCATCTGATTCGCTAAACTAATCCTTTGTAATTCGTTTGGTCAATTCGTTAAGTTGACTTGGTCAATTTGTTTGGTCAATTCGTTTGGTCAATTCGTTAAGTTGACTTGGTAAATTCGTTTGGTCAATTCGTTAAGTTGACTTGGTCAATTCGTTAAGTTGACTTGTGATTCGTTAAACCTTCATCTCACTCGTTATCTGTTTCGCCATTTGGGTGATTCGTTAACCTTATTTGTGATTCGTTAAGTTGACTCGTTAAGTTGACTTTTGATTTCTAAAACACTCACCTCATTCGTTAAGGTACTTCGTTACTGATCAGTTTTAACTTTGTTAAGACTTGATTCGCTACACTATTCACAGTTCGTTATACCTTTTCATTGATTCGTTAAACACAGTTCGTAGTTCGCTATAACTATTCACACCCTTTAAATTTTTGAATTTCTTTTTCAAAAATGGCCGGTATGTATGCATTAGCGTCTCAAAACATGTTGATGCAACAGATGTTGCAACTTGATACCGAGATAGGTTCACATTCTAAATGTCCAAGATTGATGAAGTTCAGTGACTTTGCCAAGTGGGAACCTCGGTTTCGTCCACATTTGGGATCGGTTCATCCTGACTGCTCATATTGTCTTGATGAAGTTTTATGTTGCACCAATGATTGGTGATGATACTATTGGATATACTCCTAAAGTTGTCTCTCAATACTCACAAGAAGAGAAGAAAGCTTTAGAAATTGAGATAAAAGCATATTTTACTTTGACTATGGCATTACCAGAAATATCTTTCATCAAGTTGGTAGTATCAAGAGATGTGCATCTCTATTTCAACATCTGCGTATGAGAAGCATGGGAAACACTGCTGAGAGTAAGAAAGTGATGCTCAAGTTTCAGTTTCGAAACTTTAATTTATTGAAAGGAGAAACAGTTAAAGAGATGACAACAAGATTTAGTCATTTAATTGCTGAAATGGACAAGATGAAAATGGAAATTTCTGAAAGAGACAAAATTGACACTATTAAAAGTGTGCTTCCAAGTTCCTACTCAACATTTCTAATTGTTTTGAAAGAGACGATTATTTTCTGAATGAAGACTTGACGGCACTTGAATTTCTACAAAAGATCGAAGCTAGAGAATATGATCTTAAGTGTCAAAAATCCTCCAAAGAAAGTCAAGATCCAGCTTTCTATGGTGGTAGTATGCCTCTTAGTTCAACGATCTCTCCAATCACTGCTTTTCTTACTCATGCTGCAAGTGAAAAAGAATCAGCTATGTTTAATGATCCAAAAGTTTGTTTTTACTCTGCTGGTAATTCGGGTGGTTCTGGAAGTTCAACTAATACCAATCCATTTGCTACACCACCTAGTGTTAATATGAAGGAAGCTGAGCAAAAACTTTGCTTTTCTGACGGCTTTTATGTCTTCATATGAAAACTTAGTGAGTAGTAAAATTGCCACAAGTGATTTAACAGATGAGGACTATGATCAGATAGATCCAGATGATCTAGAAATCATGGATTTGAAATGGAACATGGCTATGATCGTTCGTAAATTTAAAAGATTCATGCAGAGAACTGGAAAAGATCTTCCAGCTTTAAACAAGAAGTTGGGTTTTGACAAATTAAAAGTAAAGTGTTATAATTGTCAGGAATTTGGGCATTTCGCGAAGGAATGTGACAAACCAGGGAAAGAATACACTGGACCTCGTGGTCAAAGTCAAAATGCTTCTATACCACGAGGAAGTGATGCTAAAAAGAAACCATCTTCTTCTACAACACAAGCAATGTTAGCAGATGGAACTAATTGGTCACAACGGTTACTATGCAATGATGTTCAAGCAAATTTGGCTATGTTACATAAAGATTGTCAAGATGCTACTGGTAGTGAGATGTCTTCTGATAATGATTCTGGGTCTGATTCTGACGACCCTTGCGACAAGCCTTCTGATCAATGTTTGCTTGCATGGCTAAGATTAATGAGGTTAGTAATTCTATTTCTACTACTTCATTTGTTAAAGCATCATGTGTTGACTGTGAATCTAACAAATCTAAGTTAGAAGCATTGAAAAATCAAAATGATAATCTTATAAGAGAAATTGCTTCTCTTAAGGATACTTATCGACAATCTCTTGAATCTCAAAGGAAATCTCGAGAAAAGATTGAAGCATTGTCGACAAGTAACCACGATCTCAAAGCCGAGTTATCCGTGAAAATGACCATTAATGACCAAAAGTTTCAGGAAATCTTGAAACATCGTTCTAAGATAACTGAGCTTGAGAATGAGGTTCTTGAATTGAAGAACAAATTGGGAAAATTTAGGAATTCATCTTTTCTGTTGAATGAAATTATTGAAGTATCTGGAAAACAAAAAGATTCTAAAAAGGGTATTGGTTTTGTTGAAATTCCACCACCTTTTCATAATGATTATAAAATTAATCATTTTGCAAGAGAAGAAGAGGATTTGATTCAAAAACAATCTGTGATTTCTGAACAACCTAAATTGGTTAAACCTGAAATTGTCAAATCCCAAGTTGCTCCT